>NC_091064.1:205112018-205415049 GCF_000393655.2 Nicotiana sylvestris | reverse complement strand
TTCGAGATGGTCAGCAACAAGGCATCGCGAACGCGAGACGTTATTCGCGATCGCGAAGAAGGATACCAGAAGCAGCAAAACAGCAGTTCCAAAAATGGGGAAAAATACTTGTAGCCCACCCGGAACACACCCGAGGTCCCGGGACCCCGTCTAAACTCACAAACTAGTCTCTTAACCTAACACGGACTCGCTCGAGGTCTCAAATCACATCAAACAATGCTGAAATGATGAATCACACCATGAATCGAACTATGAACTTCAAAATCTTCCAAAATCGAAAACTTGTGTCGAAACCGATCAAATCAACCCGGAATGACGCCAAATTTTGCAGACAAGTCCAAAATGACATGACGGAGCTAATCCAACTCTCGGAATCGCTTTCCAATCCCGATATCACAAAAGTCAACTATGGGTCAAACTTCTCCACTTTCCAAACTTCAACTTTTCTAACTTTCGCCGAAATGCCTCAATTTACCCCACAGACCTCCAAATCCAAATCCGGACACGCGCCTAAGTCCAAAATCACCATGCGAAGCTTTCGAGATCACCTACGACCCATTCCGGGGCTGTTTACTCAAAAGCCCAATTCCGGTCAAATTTTCACTATTTAAACTTCCAAAACTAGGTTCCTTCTTCCAATTCAATTCTGATTCATTCGAAAACTGAATCCAACCTTGCACACAAGTCGATACACCTAATGTGAAGCTGCTCGAGACCTCAAACTATCTAATCGGGCACAATTGCTCAAAACGACCAGTCGGGTCGTTACATCCTCTTTCACTTAAACATATGTTCGTCCTCGAACGTGCCCGGAGTCGCTCCAAAGCCATCGAACCACTGCATGAGCTCACCATACATACACCTGGGGGTGATTCTCTATCACCCAACCTAGCAAAACTGACAATACAACTTAGCTGAAGGTCTCATCTCCTCCTTAGCCCATATCCTTAGAACATGACCCAAACCTCAACATCTGAATTTCATCATCGGATCCGAATCCCATGTCATCACACTGCATTAGCCTTAACAAACTGAATCAAGCCAAATTCCATTCCAGAATACAATCACACGTTGCTCCACACAACTCAAATGCCCGAAGCAATAACATCTTACCACCATAACCGCTCAAATAACATCCTGGATGCCGACAATATACTTCACATTGAATACAACCTTGTTCCGGACCTCTACATCACTACTCATGATAAAGAAACATGCGGGGGCTCATAGCCGCCCATGAATACAACAAGTCAAGAAACCCTCTCGCCCGTCAGGGCCATTATCCAAATCTTAGCAGAAATATCCACATACTTCCGAACACTCCTCGCCCCTAATAACATAGTACCACTCTCAGGTCTAAGAACCACATCTCGACCAATACAAGCAACCCAACTAATGACTCATCATGGAAACACACAAATTCTCACAATACATAGCTCGTACGCTGAACCAGCAATAACTCAATTACATAACACAAATAAGGAAAAGCAAAGTAGAAGAATTTTCTAACAAGTGTAACATGTGCAACAACGAAAATATAGTTTTCATCAAATTGTTCTACAGAGGAAAAACATAACTCCATATAAACACAAGGAAAAGGGTATCTCGAATAACATCCGCTGCGGCGTGCAGCCAGTTCCTAAATACTCATCAAGATAGTATACCACATAACATCTACTGCGGCGTGCAGCCCGCTCCCAAATACTCATCGAGCCAAAATGCTCGGGCTCACTGATCATATGAATACTGATATCAAGTACAATAGAGTGCACAAATAAAACTGTGGAAAAAAGTGAATAGAAGTAATAAGACATAAAGGAAACAAGCACAGCTAAGGTGCAATGAGCAATTAACATCACGAGGGTTATCTCACCCACTTCACCATAAGGCCTGAACAGAATTACAACGTGCGTGGGGAATAATAATAAAATCTCGCCGTGTGGCATAACATAAAATAGTAGCACATAACATAGTCTAGGGGCACAAATAATATCCATCCTTCCTGGTAACATGATCAAAATGACAACCTCATAGGAGTACACAAACTGAACCTGATACAAAACACATATTCTCGCTGATCTTCCAAATAGGCCCAAACCAAATCCGGATCCTTCCCAATTAGGTAAATATTCTTCGAAAATCAACAGTAACCTATCATTAATACATGCCATTAATTACCCCTTTCTCAACATTTCTTCACAATCCACTAACAAAAAATAGCCCACATACGGGGACACCTAGTCCCAAAACCTCAGGAATACTAAAAATCCTACACCCGAACTCAACTATGCAGATCAATGGCTGATACATCACTCACTCCCCATCATCCGGTCTAAGCACCTATATAAGATTCCGGCAGCGCAACAAAACATGAACCTCGAAAGCCTCAGAACCCAGTAATAACCATGCTACTAGCCACGCACCCGCAAACCAAAACTCAAGGTTCTTTCCAAAATACATAGGCTTCACATGTGATAGCCAGAAATGCCAACACTCTATTAATTTCAAATACTGATTAAGGAGAAAACCGCAATGTACCATATATTCTTTATGCCCATAGAAGACACCCAACTCAAGTTGTAGTCAAACCATCGAGAACCCTCCGAGATTCGCCCGCATGCAACTGAGCCATCAGGACTGTACCTCCCCAACTCGACTGAGTCACACAAACCGTCCAATACAGGAGTGCTGCCACAAATGCCAGTAGAGAATTCCTATTCAAAAGTACCATTTACTTCCATTGCTATGCTGACCCAACATTACTAAACTGACTCATTTCTTGAGATAGTCGATATGCAATAATCTCAATCAAAGTCCCAAATACAGATAATCCCAACACGAACAACGTAGCTAGAAGCTCATAAACCACTGCATTTCCTCTAAAGCACCCCGTCCTGCCGCAACCACGACACCTACGCTGAATAGACCTTCTATAAATCTAAAATTGTTCCTCCGACTCCCCTTGATGCTGAAATGTAGACCCATTATTGACGTAGAAATATTGCAGGTGTCACACCTCCTTTTTCCGTACCCGCGAGGGTACAAGGGTGTTTTTTTCCAATTAAAGGACAATCGAAACGAGATTGGTTTATTTATTTCAGAGGCGCCACTTGGGAGATTTAGGGTGTCCCAAGTCACCAATTTTAATCCCGAATCGAGGAAAAGAATGACTCCATATTACAGTCTGCGTACCAGAAATCCGGATAAGGAATTCTGTTAATCCGGGAGAAGGTGTTAGGCATTCCCGAGTTCCGTGGTTCTAGCACGGTCGCTCAACTGTTATATTCGGCTTGATTATCTGATTTTATACAAATATGAACTTATGTGCAAATTTAACTCTTGACCGCTTTTATTATTATTTTTTACGAGAATTGCAACGTCGTGAAAATATATCTCGAACCACGTTACATCAATGCACCCATGGTTATTGACATATCTCGACTCGGTTGAGATTTGGATTTGGGTCACATAAATGTGCACCTGAATTAAGGAAAATAAATTATTAAGATGCGTCCTAAAGAGACTAACATATTGTTAGTTTAGGAAGAGGCCGAGAACGTTCATTAAACGGCCAAATCCAAAGTCTAGTAAATGGTTATGTATTTATTGAGGGCCCCAGCGATGTGTGATTTATTTGGCGAGGCTCGTCTCATTTTATTTTAAGGATAAACCTACAGTGACTACATTTCTTCTATTAAGTTTGTCTCTAAAAGCAAAAGAAAATTTCTTAATTAATTACATGCTGAAAAACGTAACTTATCAGTTATTAAGTTACGACTAATGTGAACGGAAAATTGCGATCGCGTTTGTACAAGGAAAAACTGCTTTCATTCTACATTCTATTATTTACTAATGCTAGAACATGAGATAGATACACAATAATATCAAAACAGATTACTTATTCTCCGATTAATTTAAACTAACATTATTAGATGAAGAAATTATACATATGCAACCTCATTACTCATTAATCATTCAACTACATCTTTATATAAAGAAAGAAAAATTATATTCAACCACAAATCTAAACAGGAGGAATTCAACAGGAACAAAGCCTGATTAATATTTCATTTTTTGCTTCAAGCCGAGATTGTACAAATGTGTACCTGGAAATGGCAATACAAGAAGAAATGAAGTAGGAGTCAGCAACAATAATACCACAGCAACAGCAGATTCAGCGACACCGCAAAACCAGCAACAACCAGTAGAATAACCCAGTAACAGATTGAAAACCCAGCAATACCAAAGTGCAATCACAGTCAAAACAGAAGAGAGAACAGATACAAGAGGCAGTAGTTTCGGATTTTTGAATAACACTCGAGAAAAGCAAACGGAAATTATTCGAATGAAAGTTCAAGTTGTCTTTCTCTTTTACTCTCTAACACTCTTGAAATTTTCCAGAATGTATTACTCTCAAAAATATTCTCCCAATAATAATCTCTAAGTCATCTCAATAATCTTCCACCTTTTTCTCTCAATGTTCCCCCCTCTTAATGTCAAGAATGACTCTATATATAGCAAGACTAGTCTTCAATTCCCAACCCCAAATTATTCCCCCAATGGCATGCTTTGTCCCACTACTTAATGTTTTCTTTATTTTAAACCTTGTCCCCCATGCCTACATTAAATAAATGCTTCCACCCAATCCCATTATAATTTGTCTCACATGCCTACATTAAATAAATACAATATTCCCACCCATTATAATTTGTCTTGTCCCCCATTATGTTAAACAAGTACATCAAAAACCCCACCCCATTATATTTTGTCCCCCATGCTTAACATAAAGAATCAAAATAATGTTCAATTACCAAACTACCCCTCCGACCTTATTGCAATTACAAATCTACCCCCGAATGCAATGCAATTTACCAAATTACCCCCATCAGCTCTAAACACTCAATTAATCATAACTTGACCAAAATATAGTCAAGATGACCAATTTCTCAACAATCTTCAACAACAATTATATGAACACGATGAACAACAACAACTCAAAATCAATGGAATGAATTAACCATATCGGGAACCAATCCTGGTTAATTTAGACCAACAATGGATGAACAAGGATACAACAATACAAACAACAAAATACATGATTCAAACTAAATCAAACAAATCAACACAAACATAAAACTCACATTAAATCACTGGATTAAACATGAACTTCAAGCAAAGATGAACATGAACTAAATCTATTCTTTAAACAACAAACATGACAGATTAAATGATTCAAACAACCTTAATAATTTCTGAAAAATGCATAACAACACATGAAACAAATTGAAGAAATAATTAATTAAATTTTAATTTGAATCTAACAAACATTAAACTAATAAATATTTACATAAACAATAATACAAACATGAAATAAACATGAAAACAACTAATTAAACTTCCATTTTGAAATCTGAAAATTAATTTAACAAAACATATGAACATGAACAAAATCAAATATCTAACCATAGACATGAACAAAACAAACATTTGCCGATTTTAGATTCGAAAATATCAAAACAAAATACGGACAAAATAAAACTCAAAAACTACTAACCGGAGATGAACAACAACGAATTCGATTGTATGGACTGTTTCGACGAACCTAAAATGGGAAAAAAAATCTGTCCGGACTCAACGACGAGCTCACCTCCCTTTTAAACTTGATGAACTCAAAACGACGCTCGACGACCTCGACTAGAACTCGCCCAAACGAGATGGTTGAATCTCGTTTTGGGATTGAAGGCGACGAGAAGAAGATGAAGGCAGCCACCATGGACGACGATGGCAAAGCCTGAAGCAGCCTGTCGACGATGCTGCCATGGTTAGCAGCAGAAACGTGAGCAGCAGCAGTCCGTCGAGGGCGGTGACATCGTTAGTAGCTGCGTGAGCTTGAATCGGAACTGAGGTTGCAGGTTTGGTCGATGGGGTTGTTTGGACGTGACTGAGTTTGGACAACGCAGCAGCAGTTGCTGCTACTTGACGTGGAAGGAGGGATCGTTTTGGGCAGGATGGTGAGGAAGATGAAGCGCGACGGTGGTTTCGCGGTGGTTATGGCGTTTGGACAGTAGGGTCAACGGTGGTTTTGGTGGTGGAAGGGTTAGCCATGGAGGGAGTGGTTGTCGACGAAGAAGAAGGCTGGTACGAGCAGCCATGGTTGGGAGCTTAGAGTTTGAAGGTTTGGAGAAGAAGAAGATGGAGGGGGCGGATGGTTTAGGGTTTTTTGTTCCTTTTTTCTTTTGTTTTGTTTTGTGTTTTTGACAAATGAAGAATGGGTGTTGGGCATTTGGGTTAATGGGGCGGACCGGGTCGACCCGGTCTGAAGTGGACTGGGTAATAGGGAAGATTGGGCAATTATTTGGGCCTGAGGTTGAAATTTGAAGAAGTGGCCCAATCCGATTTTTCTTTGTATTTTTGTTATTTTTTCTTCTTTTATTTTCTAAAACTAAATTATAAAAATACTTAAATTATTATTAAGAACTAAATTAAGTTATAAAAGCGTAAATTAACTCCCAATAACAATTAACGCACAATTAAGTAATAATTAAGCATAAAATTGTATATTTGGACATTAAATGCTAAAAATGCAAAAGATGCCTATTTTTGTAATTTTCATTTTTTGTAAACAAACTTAATTACTAACAAATTGTAGAATTAAATCCTACATGCAAAATGCGACATATTTTTGTATTTTTTATTAATTTAACAAATAAACATGCACAGACAAATACAAATAATTATCCAAAAATATCACAAAATCTCACAAAATTGCACACCAAGGAAAATCATTTGATTTTGAATTTTTTGGGAGTAATTCTCATATAGGGCAAAAATCACGTGCTTACAGCAGGTCCCAATATCATCTCATGCAAAATATCGATCCTTGGTCAAATGCAAAATCTGGGAATCCACCAATATTACACTTGGCGCAAAGCCATGGGAAACAATGTCTGATAATCCACAAAACTACTCTTCACAGCTCGTATAACACAAATCACAAGGTACTCCAATACCATTAACTACTCCCAATCAACACCCACCTCATGACCTTGCCAAAAATTGTGACGACTAGTCAACCAATTAGACCTTCTCATCTCGCTCTCATCAACCAGATGTCGGAAATCACTGCACCTCCATACGATCAACTGAATAGTCTTTCAATACCCTTGGGTCTTCAGTCTGAACAACATATTGAGATAATGGCTGAGCATCCCTGACTCCTCCGTAGCTTGTCTGTAGCATCACAAACCACCGGCGTATGGCGAACGCTGAGAGCGTAATATTATACACGAGTGGATGTAAAGGAACATAAGTTATATACTTCGAGCTGAATCAATATCGCATGATAAGGAATGAAAGAAGGGGAATTTCCTAATGGTTCTGTAGCCTCCCAAAGATAAGTACAAACGTCTTAGTACCGATCTGCAAGACTCTACTAAACTTGCTTGTGACTCGTAGCACACATGAACCTAGAGCTCTGATACCAACTTGTCACGACCCAAAAATCCCTTCGAAGAAGTCGTGATGGCACCTAGTCTCTAAACTAGGTAAGCCTAACATAAACTGAAATAACATTGATGCTTACTAACTTTAAATTAATATTACTCTGAACAATTTACAACTCCTAAAACCGGTGGTACAAGTCATAAGCATTTCTAAGAGTAATTATACAAAGTAAATACAACACTGATCCAGAAAAAGAAGGAATCAATGAAACGTAAATACAAACGAAGGTGACTCCGAGACCTGCGAACGCAGCAGCAGGTTACCGTGAGTCTCCACTGCGACGACCCGCACAACTACTATCGATCAATACCTGGATCTGTACACACAAAAAATGTACAGAAGTGTAGTATGAGCATACCATGGCGGTGCCCAGTAAATATCAAGACTAACCTCGGTGGGGTAGTGACGAGGAACAGTCAAGACACCTACTGGTCAAATGAAATGAACAGGATATGATAATAAAATATCGATATATAGTTAACGAGGTAATACCAACAGCGGAGAGAAATCAAAATACAAACAGTAGGAACAATAAGGGAGAACACGGGTAGTAACGAACGATAACCAAGTAAATCAGATAATCAAGTAAATCAGATTACCATGTAAATCAGATAACCAAGTGAATCAGATAACCAAGTAAATCAACACTGACATAACAAGAACAGAGACAAGTAAGAATGTATCCAAATAAAGAAAGCAATGCCAACTAAATCAATCACATCATGCCCAGTACACAATCCCGACCGTCTTAATCCTCGATTCCTCATATCATAATCTCAACTTTTGAACCTTCAGCACACACGGCATCTTGTGCCCCCATATTTCATTTCTCTTTTCACTTTTAACAACAAAATCCTCATGTTATACAATACATAACGTCTGTACAATACACTCAATATGTCCAAGAAGTCCCATTTACCTAATATAAGTAAAATTGCAATTTCTAAGCTAATTAGGAAAAGCCAGCGAAAAAAGATGAAGTTGTTTCTTTGGGAATCCTTTGAGTAAAGAATGTACCCCTTTATAATTGATTCATCGATTTATAACCTACTCAGATGCATCATTGAATATTAAAAACAAAACGTCTCGATGTATATTAATTAATCTATTATAATTGATTCATCGACTTATAATCTAGTAATATATGAAGGTAATTCATTAACTCTGTTATAATAAAAATAATGAATATAGTATCATATACTCTAACATGCTATATATGTAGTTAAAGTAGCAGGAAGTGTGTGTGTTATATATATACACATACTAACATATTGTCATGACCCAAAAATCCCTCCGAAGGAGTCGTGATGACACCTAGTCTCTAAACTAGGTAAGTCTAACATAAACTGAAATAACATTGATGCTTACTAACTTTAAATTTACATTACTCTGAACAATTTACAACTCCCAAAATCGGTAGTACAAGTTATAAGCCTTTCTAATAGTAATTATACAAAGTAAATACAACACTGAAGTAGAACGAGAAGAATCAATGAAACGTAAATACAAACGAAGGTGACTATGAGTCCTGCGAACGTAGCAACAGGTTATCGTGAGTCTCCATTGTGACGACCCGCACAACTACTATCGATCAATACCTGGATCTATACATAAAAAAATGTACAGAAGTGTATATGAGCACACCACGACGGTGCCCAGTAAGTATCAAGACTAACCTTGGTATGGTAGTGACGAGGAACAGTCAAGACACCTACTGGTCAAAAGAAATGAACAAGATATGATAATAAAATATCGAGATATAGTTAACGAGGTAATACCAACAGCGGAGAGAAATCAAAATACAAACAGTAAGAACAATAAGGGAGAACACGGGTAGTAACGAACGATAACCAAGTAAATCAGATAACCAAGTGAATCAGATAACAAAGTAAATCAACACTGACATAACAAGAACAGAGACAAGTAAGAATGTATCCAAATAAAGAAAGCATTGCCAACTAAATCAATCATATCATGCCTAGTACACAATCCCGACCATCTCAGCCCTCGATACCTCATATCATAATCTCAACTTTCGAACCTTCAGCACACACGTCACCTTGTGCCCCCATATTTCATTTCTCTTTTCACTTTTAACAACAAAATCCTCATGCTATACAATACATAACGTCCGCACAATACACTCAATATGTCCAAAATGTCCCATTTACCTAATATAAGTAAAATTGCAATTTCTAAGCTAATTAGGAAAAGCTAGCGAGAAAAGATGAAGTTGTTTCTTTGGAAATCCTTTGAGTAAAGAATGTACCCCTTTTTAATTTAAAATACAACATCGAAAGAATTATTACCTTTAACAGGGGAGTTGATAGCTTAAAACTTAGTAGAAATTCCTTTTTAAGGAAAATACAACCTCAGACGGTTTAAGGGGATATAATTCAGAAACTAATTGAATTAACGATGTAACAATTATTGAAGCTTGAAGTATTGGAATGTATAAATAATTATATATAAATACGGTGAGGTATTGAAAACATTGTGGGTTCTAACACAATGGATCATAGCAATAAAGGAATTAAACAGTTTAAACATTTGAATTGATTACAACAAATACACAGCAGCAGAAAGTGCACGGCATCACCCTTCGTGCTTTTACTCTCGTTCTCACCATAAGAATCAATATTCACTTTTATTCTTTCTTGTTGCGGCGTGCAACCCGATCCCAATCATATATTACTGTTGCGGCGTGCAACCCGATCCAAATCATATATTACTGTTGCGGCGTGCAACCCGATCCAAAACATATAATCTTGTTGCGGCATGCAACCCGATCCAAATCATATAATGATATAGCGGCATGCAACCTGATCCATATAATATTGTTGCAGAGTGCAACCCGATCCATTTAATACACCAATCAACAGTAGTCACAGAAGAATCCCGGCAAGGGAACAATAAGGATACAACCATATCCCGGCAAGGGAGTCAACAACAAGAGTAAACACATCCCGACAAGGCAACCAACAACAAGGATTAAATATGTCCCAGCAAGGGAATCAGCTATAACCAAGCACGTGATAACTACACCGGTAATCACAACTATTGGACATGTAACCTATTCGTACGAAGTCATAGAGGAACTCACAATCAAGAAGTATCAAAACAATAAAGAAAACGATCACTTCAATTAAGGTAATTAAGGGTCAAGGCAACACGTAAAAAATTTGAGGAAAGCAAGCACATCATATGGGGCATATATAGTCATTTTAAGCAATTATTAAACTCAATCATAACGAAATGTTCTCCACAAATTAAACATAAGGACCTAAGATCCCTAGAGCATATTACCCACAAATAAGTTCGAGCACACATTCGTCACCTCGCATGCACGGACTACAATTAGCATAGAAGACTCAATTCCTAAGAGGAAGTCCCCCACACAAGGTTAGGCAAGATACTTACCTCAAAGATGACAAACCGATACTCTAAGATGCACTTCTCGGGTGAAAAGACCTCCGGACGGCTCAAATCCAACCATATTAACTTCAAGGTACAAATAAAACACATAAGAGACCATTCCGGATCATAAAGTTTCAATCTTGATCAAATTCTAAAAATTAGTCCAAATGTCGACCCCCGGGCCCGCACTTCGGAACGCAACAAATTCTACAAAAACTGAATACCCATTCTGATACGAGTTCAACCATACAAATTTTATCAAATTTCGATACTATTTGGTCCCTCAAATCACGATTTTTCGTTTTAGAATTTTTCTTCAAAAACCAACTCCTTCCTCGACCCCAAACACAACTTAAATGATAAAACTAAAGACAAATTCATGGAATATATAAATTATAGTTGAAGAACCCTTTTCCAATCGAATTACGTGAAAAACTCACCAAATATCGCCAAGAGCCGAGCTCTAAAAGTCAAAATATGATGAAAATGGTGAAACCCTCGATTTTGGGATATATTCTGACTGCCCAGATTTTTGTGCATCGCGAACGCGAAAAGAGGACTGCGTTCGCGAAGAAGAAAAGTTACGGCTGCCAGGTTGCTCATCGCGAACGCAATAATGAGCTCACGAACGTGGAGAAGAAGAGCAGGGACCTACGCGAACGAGTAGAGAATGTCGCAAACGCGAAGAAGGAAAATGCAGGGCTTCGCGAACGCGAAGAAGGATTTCGAGATGGTCAGTAATAACTATGATTTCTACATGTTTTATACCCATTCTTACCTAAGCTTTGTGCATTAACTGCCATAAATTAGTCCCAAAATGCTTACAAGTTGCGCTTGATTGCAGGTTTGAGCGACAAGATGACAAATACTAAAGATCAGCTTAAAAAGGAGTGAAATCTGCCAAGTGTCAAAAGACAATAAAAGGGGGGAACAAAATGACCTGTGCGGTCCGCACTGTTTTGTCACGTGGCCACACAGGAGAGTTCAGAGGCTGGGCATTTTCAAGGTCAACCTGCGCGGTCCGCACTGTTTTTCCACGCAGCCGCGCAGGAATGTTTAGAGGCCATGCCATTTTTAAGTCAAGCTGCGCGGTCCGCGCTCCTGTTCACGCGGTCCGCGCCCCTTTTCATGCGGTCCGCGCCTAAGAGTGTGAGAGACTCAATCATTCAAAGCAAAAGCCCACGCGGCCGCACACCTAATCAGTGCGGTCCGCATGGATGAAGTTCACGCGGCCGCGTGTTGTTTTTGTGCGGTCCACGTCCCCAGTGCCAGAAGCAAGATATGAAGACCCAAAACCCTCCGCGGCCGCGCGTCATTTATGCGAGGTCCGCGCCAGACCCTCAGGGGTATTTTTGTCTGGTTTTTCCTGTGTAGTATAAATAGAACATTTTACTTTTTAGGAGGAGTTTTTTTAGTTCTGTTTTTGGGCGGATAGCAGCTGAGCTCGTGAGACTTATATTTTGGCCTATCTTGGGCATTTTTAGCTTAGTTTTCATCATAACTTATTGTAGTTTAACATTAGCAATTAATTAATATGGTTGTTTCATCTTCTATTTCTTCAATTTCTGTTTCTATTATGGCTAGCTAAACCCATTAGCTAGGGTTGTGGCTCAACCCTAGTGTGGGTAATTAATGAGTGTGATTGTTTAGTGCATAAATGATGTTGGGTATTTGTTATTTGGATTAATCTTATGTTTTCATTAAGATTTGGTGGTTGCAAACACTAAGTTTAGCTTAGTGAGTCTTGACTCCTCTTGAGAAAGAGAGTCTATGACCCCAAGATTAATTCCAACAAGGAATTGGGATGGACCCATGAGAATGGTAGTCCCAATTAACGGGTTAAACCTCGAGAGAGTAATTACCCAATTTGAACCATAAGTTGCTTGGGCAAATTGGCCTACCCAATTGGTCTCGAGAGAGTCAATTGGGCAAAATCACTCTCTCTACCGAGAGGTGTGAGAGTGGGTGCAAAAGTGCAACGGTTATAGCATAAGTCCCATATTCATCATTCTTGCATTAGGAATCTCTACCCGTTAGTTGACCACCTAGGTACATGCCACGACCCTAGTGCCTTTCTCTATATTGCATACAACTTAGAATCAATATCTTAGCATAACTTAGCTTTAAATTTGTAGTTGATATATTGAGTTGATAATCAAAAGAAAACCAAAAATGTTAGAAGATCAATTAGGAGCTAAAACATAGTCCTAGACCATACAAACACTCAACTCCAAATTGAAGCTCCCTGTGGAAAATTGACTCCGATACCACTATTGGGTAAAAGTATTAGCACCCACTCTTCCTTAGGTTGAGTCCGCTGTGATCACTTTTTGGCGCCGTTGCCGGGGAGCTTTACGGTGTTGACTATTTGTGTAGCTAGTATTGTGTTTTGCTTCTCTTTCCTTCTTATTTACTGACTTTGTTGTGTCGATCAATCAGGTACAATGGATCTTAATGCAAATGACCCTCTCGACAATGTGATAGCGGGGGAGGAGGTAGAGGATCCAGAACAAGATGAGGTCTTACCTCAACTCCCACGGAGAGGCCGGCATGTCAATATAAATGCTAATGAGAACAACAACATTCCAGACCCTCCTCTGGCACCGCCGAGAGTGGTTCCCAGAGTTCTACCAAATCAAAGATATGCCAGTGCTATTGTTCCTCCCCGAATCCGGGCGGGAAACTTTCAAATCACAAATGTTATGCTGACCTTGCTCGAGCAAAGAGGTTATTTCACGGGTGCCTCCAATCAAAATGCCTACAAGCACTTGAAGGGGTTCATAGATACATGTTGGGGTAGCAAGCAGACAAACGTGTCCGAGAATGCGTTAAGATTTAGGCTTTTCCCGTTTTCTCTTCGGGGTAAAGCATTGGATTAGTTAGAAAGGCTCCCCAATCATTCTATTACAACATGGGATGAATTGACGGACAAATTTATTGCCAAGTTCTTCTCTCCAAGTCATATGGCAGCTCTTCGGGATGAAATTCTAGCTTTCAAACAAGAGCCAACGGAACCTTTGCATGAGATATGGGAAAGATATAGAACAATGGTGAAAGAGTGCCCTAATAACGACATGACCGAGGCTATGATTCAACAAACCTTTTATCGGGGCATCAACACCACAAATCAATGTATTGTGAACCAATTGGCCGGAGGGAATTTTATGAAACTTTCTTACCAAGAGGCATGTGATGTACTTGATGAAATGGCCGACACCTCTTCGGCATGGCAAAGCCGAGCAAACGTGCCCCAAGGTGACCCCACGGTCATCCATTTGCACAAGGAATTGCACGATCATGGTCAAACTATAGCCGAACTTACAACAACTATGAATCAATAGGCAAAGGCACAATTGCAACAAATCCAAAACCCGCGCCAAGTCAACACAATAGAAGGTGTTTCTATGTTGAAAAAGAGGCAAAGAGGACAACAACCTCAAGGTAATTGTGAACAATATGACAACAACAATGATGGTAATGGATATTCGAATGACGATTTTGATGACCAAAGTGAGGAAGTCCAATATGTCAACAACTATCAAGGGAATAAAGGTAATCAGGGAATCAACAATGGAGACCCCAAGGTAATTGGGGAAATCAACAAGGTGGCAATTGGAATTACAACAACAATCAAGGTGGCAATTGGGGGAACAATAATTCGGGGAATCAAGGTAATTGGAATGGGAAAAACAACAATGGTGGTCAAGGTGGTTGGAACAACAATGGTGGACAAGGTAATAAGGGGGGAAGGCTTTCAAAGGCCCACAATGTATCAACAACCCAATAACCCGCCTCCGTTTCAATCTCAAGGGTCGAGTTCGTCGGGCAATGACATGGGTCGAATAGAGAGCATGTTCGAGCAAATGATGAAAAAGAGTCAAGATTCTGAGGCCCAATTAGCTTCGCATAACACATCTATCCGGAACATGGAAGTGCAATTAGGCCAAATCTCTCAGTCGTTAAATACTCGCCCAAAGGGTGCTCTACCAAGTGATACGGTAGTAAACCCCAAGGGTGGGCACAATAATCATGTGATGGTAGTGACAACGCGAAGTGGAAAAGGCGGTGGTGTGCATGCCTCAAGAGGAAACCAAGTTCCGATAGATGAAGATGAGTTGCAAAATGATGAGATCCCGTTGGTAGTTGAGGATGTTGTTGAACTAAGTGCAAATAATGATGTGAGAATTGAAATTGATGAGGGTCAGGAGGAGACTCAAGAGGCCGTGAACCCGTCTAGGGAACACGTCATTGATATGCCCGAACCGGTGGTGCCAAAAGCCAAGGCACCCTTGCCTATACCTCCTCCGCCCTATCCTCAACAGTTGGCGAAGCAAAAGGGTGACAACCAATTTAAGAAATTCATTAAAATGATGAAGAGTTTGCCTTTGGTGGAGGCACTCGAGCAAATGTCGGGATACACAAAGTTCATGAAAGATTTAGTTACAAAAAAGAGATCAATGGAGTGTGAGACAATCAAGATGACCCATCAAGTGAGCGCAATTGTGCATTCTATGGCTCCGAAACTTGAGGATCCCGGTGCATTCACTATCCCATGTACCATTGGAAGTGCCGACTTTGCAAAAGCCCTTTGTGACTTGGGAGCAAGTATCAATTTAATGCCTTATTCGGTCTTCAAGACCTTTGGAATCGGACAACCTCGTCCAACTTCTATGAGGCTTCAAATGGCGGACCGGTTAATAAAGCGGCCTTTGGGAATTATTGATGATGTCCTTGTTCGTGTTGATAAGTTCATATTGCCGACCAATTTCGTGATCTTGGATTACGAAGTGGATTTCGAGGTGCCTATCATTCTTGGAAGGCCCTTCCTAGCTACGGGGAAGGCCTTGGTTGATGTGGAAGCGGGAGAATTGACCTTCCATGTTGGTGATGAAAAGGTGGTGTTCCACGTATGCAAATCAATGAGGCAACCAAATAGAACCGAGGTGTGCTCGTTTGCTGACATTGTCACGGCGGTGATAATGGATGACACAAGCGCAATGTCAAATGTTGAGGACCCACTTGAGGCTGTGCTATTGAACATGGATGTTGATGATGATGCTAGAAGGGTGGAGTGTGTGAACGCATTACATGGCATGGGCTCATATTCTTATGAACCGAGGAAGTTATCTCTTGATCTTGAAAACCGCAAAACTCCACCCACCAAGCGATATATTGAGGATCCACCGGTGTTGGAGTTGAAACCACTTCCTCCTCACCTCAGGTATGAATTTCTTGGTCCTAATTTCACTTTGCCAGTTATTCTTTCTTCTTGCTTGACTAACGTGCAGGTTGACGTCACTTTGGCGGTTCTTCAAAAGTGCAAGCGGGCGATTGGATGGACCTTGGCGGATATTCGGGGTATTAGTCCTGTGTTTTGCATGCACAAGATAATATTGGAGGAGGATGCTAGGTCGTCTCTTGAACATCAAAGGAGACTCAATGAGGCCATGCAAGAGGTGGTCAAAAAGGAAGTCATCAAGTGGCTTGACGCTGGTGTGGTGTATCCAATTTCTGACAGTTCGTGAACTTCTTCAGTACAATGTGTGCCAAAGAAGGGAGGAATGATGGTGGTGACCAATGACAACAATGAACTTATTCTGACTCGTACTGTGACGGGTTGGAGAGTATGCATGGACTACCGGAAGTTGAACAAGGTGACTAGAAAGGATCATTTCCCATTGCCGTTCTTGGACCAAATGCTTGATCGTCTTGCGGGCCGGTCTTTCTATTGTTTTCTGGATGGGTATTCAGGATATAACCAAATTCTCATTGCCCCGGAAGACCAAGAAAAGACAACCTTCACATGTCCTTATGGCACATTCGCCTTCTCTCGAATGCCATTTGGATTATGTAATGCACCGGCGACCTTCCAACGATATATGATGGAAATCTTCACCGACATGGTGGAGGACATATTGGAGGTCTTCATGGATGATTTTAGTGTGGTTGGGGACTCATTTGGTGATTGCTTGCAAAACTTGGATCGTGTGTTGGCCCGATGCGAAAACACAAACTTGGTTCTCAATTGGGAGAAATGTCATTTTATGGTAGAAGAAGGAATTGTGTTGGGTCACAAAATTTCAAAAAGAGGGATTGAGGTTGATAAGGCGAAAATTGAGGTTATCTCAAGGCTCCCTCCCCCTACTTCTGTCAAAGGGGTGAGAAGTCTTCTTGGACACGTGGGTTTCTACCAAAGATTCATCAAAGACTTCTCTAAGGTAGTTAACCCGTTGTGTAAATTTCTAGAGAAATATGCAAAATATGTGTTCGATGAGAAATGTATGGAGGCTTTCGAGCTTCTAAAGCAAAAGTTGACGACTACCCCCATCATTACCGCACCAAATTGGAGCTTGCCCTTTGAGCTCATGTGTGATGCTAGTGATATTGCGGTGGGGGCAGTCTTGGGCCAAAGAATCAACAAAATGTTCCATCCGGTGTACTACGCAAGTAAGACAATGAATAAAGCTCAAAGGAACTACACGGTCACCGAGAAGGAATTGCTTGCCATTGTTTTTGCCATGGAGAAGTTTCGCCCATACCTTATGGGGGCCAATGTGATTATTCATACCGATCATGCTGCCTTAGGTACTTGATGACGAAGAAAGACTCGAAAGTGAGGTTAATGAGATGGGTGCTTCTTCTTCAGGAATTTGATTTGGAGATTGTTGATAGAAAGGGTAGTGAAAATCAAGTGGCGGACCACTTGTCTCGATTGGAGGAGGAAGGGAGGCCTTTGGACGGCCTTGAGATAAATGATGCTTTTCCGGATGAACAAATCCTCTCGGTTTCAATGCTAGACATGCCATGGTTTGCCGACATTGCTAATTATCTTGTTACCAATGTGGTGCCGTATGAGCTCTCTTCTAACCAAAGGAAGAAGCTCAAGCAGGATTGTTTGGACTACTATTGGGATGAGCCGTATCTTTTCAAAATTTGCACCGATGGTGTAATTCTCCAGTGTGTTCCTGAAGAAGAGCAATTGAGTATTGTGGAAGCTTGTCACTCTTCGCCCTATGGTGACCATCATGGCGGGGCGAGGACGGTGTCTAAAGTGTTGAGTTGTGGTTTCTATTGGCCTTCTTTGTTCAAGGATGTCGGTGACTTTGTGAAAAGATGTGATGAATGTCAACATGCCGGAGGGATTTCGAAGAAAGATGAGATGCCCCTCAACACGATTCTAGAGGTTGACATTTTTGATGTTTGGGGGAAGACTTTATGGGACCATTCGTAAGTTCTTTTGGCAATACCTACATCTTGGTAGCAGTTGATTATGTGTCGAAATGGGTTGAGGCCATAGCTTTGCCAAATAATGAAGCTCGAAGTGTGGTGGCGTTCTTGAAAAAGAGTATCTTCACAAGGTTTGGCACTCCATGTGCTATCATCAGTGACGGGGGTTCTCATTTTTGCAACCGGGCTTTTGACTCTTTGCTAGCCAAGTATGGGGTAAATCACAAGGTGACCACTCCTTATCATCCTCAAGTGAGTGGTCAAGTTAAGGTGTCCAACCGTGAGATCAAGAGTATTTTATCCAAGACTGTCAATGCAAATAGGACCGACTGGTTGAATAAATTGGATGATGCTCTTTGGGCTTATCGTACAACTTTCAAGACTCTGATTGGTATGTCGCCGTATCGGTTGCTGTTTTGGAAGGCTTGTCATCTTCCGGTAGAATTGGAACATAAGTCTATGTGGGCCCTGAAAAAAAGTTGAACTTAGAATGACATGTCGCGGCAAGTCTTTGGGTTGAGCAATTGAATGAACTTGATGAATTTAGGTTTCATGCTTACTCCAGCTCGTCCTTGTATAAGGGCAAGATGAAGTACCTTCACGACAAGTATGCCCGAAGGAAGGAATTCAAATTTGGTGACATGGTTCTTCTTTTCAACTCCCGGTTGAGGTTATTTCCGGGCAAGCTGAAGTCTAAGTGGAGTGGCCCATTTGAATTGGTTGGTGTAACTCCCTCTGGTGCCATTGATCTCAAAAATAAGAATGGTGAAGTTTTCCGAGTCAATGAGCATCGTGTCAAGCACTATTTGGGAAAGATTGATGACAACCATGTGGTGGCACTCATTCATTTGAAATGACTGTGATGGTAACACGCGTCATGCCGCAACGTTAAATCAGGCGCTTCTTGGGAGGCAACCCATGTCTTTTTCTTTTTCTTTGTTTTTCTATTAAAGAGTAGGATTTTTGAGCTGATAATTGGTGAAGTGTTGCAGGGATAATGTTGAACCAGTGCAGGGCAAATGTGCAAAATGGTCAGTCTCTGAATATGGCCTAAGCGGCCGCGCAGTAAAACAGTGAAGTCCGCGTAGGTGTGAGCAGCTGAAAGGCTGAGACCCAGAAGACCCAGTGCGACCGCATGACATTTCTGTGCGGTCCGCACTGGAGGACCAAGAAGTACCAAGTCTCTGACAACGTCCCACGCGGCCGCACACCAAAACAGTACGGTCCGCGTGGATTGAACAGCTAAAGTGAAAGATGCAAAATCCAACGCGGCCCGCGTCCATTTCTGTGCCGCCGCGCTAGTAGGTGGGTACTGGGTCCCAGGGCTTTTCTATAAATAGAGGCCTTGGGCCTCATTTTAACCTTTTCGCCAATTTTACACCTGAGATATAATTTTCATTGTTCATCAACATTAAGTGTGCACATCATTGAAATCTCATTAATCCCTGGTAACAACTCTCATTCATTTTAATCATAGTCTAATTTTTGTCTTGTTTAATTGCTCTCCACTAGTGTAACTTCTTACTTTCGTCTTTTTCTTCTTAGTTTAACTGTTAGATTAAAATTTTGTGTGTTTTTATTTAATCATGAGCATGAAATCTTGTTAAATAGCTGAGTAGGGACACTTAGGACCCAAGAAGGTGAACAAAAATTGGATTTATTTGAACAAACACCCGGCTCAGTTAAATTAGCCTTACGCGGCCGCGCAGCATTTGTGTGCGGTCCGCGTGAGCCCAGCGCGGCCGCGGTCGAAAACAATGCGGTCCGCGTGTGTAGAGTTCAGAGAGGTCAACATTTTGGTATTTCACCTGCGCGAACCGCGTACCATTTTTGTGCGGTCCGCGCTGAACCAACGCGATCGCGTACCATTTCTGTGCGGACCACATCGGTTTATTCAGAGAGGTATGTGTTGGTGTCAGTATACAGCGCGGACCGCGTGCCTTTTGGTGCGGTCCGCGCCCCTCTGCATGTGTAACTGTGTCTGCGCTCTTTTCATTTAACTGAACTGTCTACTTCACCTTATGTGCTTCTACTAACAATGTTAGACATATATTCCTTGCAGACAATGGTTCAAAAATGAGTGGCTAAAAAACAAGCGGGCAAAGAAATACAACCCGAGAGAGGTGGTTCCTCCCGAGGAGGGAAAAGCAGGTGGATTGTGCAACTCACTCCTCAAACCAGGGAACTGATAAAGAAAACCCGAAAGATAATCCGGGAAGCTGATAGAGCTGTATCTCATTCCACAGGGAGTGAGTATTCACCTTCACGGAGCATTACCTCGGAGTCTGCCCCCACCCACATGTCCACTTCATTTCAGCTCTGTGATTCTCCTTCCCCGGATCATGATAATGTAGCCTCCTCCAAGAAGCCGGTTAATGTCATCTCGGACTCGTCTGATGAGTCCGTAGTAAGAGAAGAAGAGCAATACTCCACATCTCCCATAGCTTCAATATCATGGGAGAGTGGAGGATATGCTGAGGGAGGTGAACCACAGGTCGGGGGGATTGAGCGTAGTAGAAAACCGGAGGCATGGGCAGACAGGTTTGTTAGTGAGGTTGCTTTCCACAGATTCCGGGAGTGGTGGCCAAAAAGGAAACTGATTCCGGAGAGGAAGTTCATAGATGCCGATCTTGTCCCTCTCAACCCACATGTGCAAGCACAATTCCGCACTAGAGAGGGTTGGGGCTTCTTCAAAGAACGTGTTGAAATGGTGAATGAGCATACGGTGAAAGAGTTCAACAGCAATGTTCACCATATAGTTTGGGACTCAAAAGTAACTAAAGTGAGGGACAAGATAGTGATGTTTGATGGCAAATCGTTGAATGAATTCCTGGGGTTCGGAGAAGAGGATGAATCGCAATATTTAAAAAAGCTAGCAATGAAAGAAGAGGTTCGTCCTTGGTTGGCCGAGCACTTGGCAGCCCCGGGTACAGTCCAAGTCTGGTTGAAAGCACAAGAAAAGATCTTTCGGAACACCCTGAACTTTGAAGCCAAAGGGTGGTTGACTTTCGTGTGTAGTCGACTTGACCCGTCTACACATGATCACTCCACACCCCTCCCTCGTGCTGTCTTGGTAGCATCTATCATGGCGGGTTTCCCTCTGAATGTGGGTAATATTATGTCGAGAGTGATTTCTACAGTGGGTAATGAGACCCAAACAAACTACCCCTTCCCGAATACACTCTCTTTGTACTTCAGAGAATTGAAGGTGAAGAAAAAGAAATATGATGTCACGGTACCTCCGGTGGCCCCGTACTCATGGTATAGTCAGTTGGGTCCGGACAACCCGAAGAGGGGCAAGAAAAATGTGGCATCCACTTCCACTGCACCTGGACAGTCTGAGGAGCCAGCGGTCATTGAGCAGCCCAGTGAGCCTTCCACCATTCCTGCTACGGATGAGGCATTGCCTCCTGGTTCGTCGTCAGCAGTTGGTCCTTCTATTGCAGCTGACCCGGTAGTTCCTTCATCAAAGACTCACTGGTTCACCGCAAACCAGCTCATCCATTCTCTTGCCAGTTTGAACAACTGGATGTCAGTTGTGACATCCAAGTTGTTTACATTGACCACTGTTGTACAGGCACAGGGAGTGTCAGCTACTGTTGAGATTCCTTCCTCCATTGAGGATGCATTGAAGAAGATCCTAGCCAACCAGGAAAAGATGATGGCAATGCAGGATGCCTTGACTAAGGCGGTTGGGGCACATGGCAAAGCATTAGAGAAATTGGCTCGGGAGCACAAGAAGCTGAGGAAGCAGAAGGCTTCCAAGGAGTCAGTGACACAGTTGAGAGTGTATGTGGACAAGCTCATGGCGGATCAGTTGCCACTTGATTTACTATTTGGGGACCCGGCTGTAGAGCCAGCAGATGCATAGGTACAGGAGGAGGATCAGAGGCCGAGGAAGAAGAGGACACTCCCTAGCACTAAGGGAGTTGTGATTGAGGTAGCACCAGTTCAGGAGAGTCCCTCCACTGCCCCACTAGTTGATGAGTCAGTTCTTGAGCAGGCATCTGTCCCAGCAGCACAGCAGCAGCAGGCCAGAGACCAGTCTGAGGTCCCCGCCAGTACAAAGGACTTAGGAGCCACTGACCAGCACAGGGTGACGGATGAGGCTTGAGGGGCCTTTCTATATCCTTTCTTTCATTTTTGTGCTTATCTTGATAGTTAGCATTGGGGACAATGCTAGCTTTTATTTGTGGGGGTGTGGCCCTACTATTTGGATTGACTGTTGGATTACTGTATATATTCTTTTACTTTCTGCACATTCGTAGTTGTAGTTGGCTTGTATATAACTGTTCATTCCAGATGCTCTCAAACTCTATGTATATATTCATTCCCCCTGGTTGTATATTCTACTCCCCTTTTGTAGATATTCATTCGGTTTTCATTTTGATTTTCTATTTTTCGTTAAAATTTTTCGTTTTAGTTGCAAAGTTAGGCTCGTAGCCTTTTTGTTTTGTTTTGGCGTTTGCAATAAGCCCTAGGTTTTCTTAATGTCACGGTTCTTTCCAAAGGTAGAGTGTTGTGCGAACCGGGTGGCTCTTCCCATTGATAGATGGCGTGACAACCTTCTTAAGGGTTTGAGTCCGTTTTTGATTTTTCTTTTTGATTTTCAAGTTTTTGTAGTTAAGGGTACCTCAGGCAAAGCTTCACTTGGGCCTAGCACATTTGCCTTTGATCCTATGGTCAAAGACATTATGTTGTGTGTAGGATGGTGAAAGTTGTGGCCTTGAGACTCTTGTGTTGACCAAACAATCATCATGTGGTCATTTTGGGCCATTGTGCGCTTGAATCATATCTAAGGTCGTTGTGGGCCCTCGACTCCGTCTTAGGCAATCCTTGAGTGTGTGTAGTGAGAATTCGAATCGTGAGCCCAAGTACCAAGCCGATGGTCTAGAACTTGCCCTGAATGTTTGTTGAGGCGAAATCATAGGTGGAACTTGACTTGAGACGTGATTATAGGCTCTCCTTGATCCAAAATGCAAAATTTGAACAATTTCCATGACCTACCAATGAAATAATCCCTAGTTCAATCCTTTTGAGCCTTAAACCTTTTTCGTTCATGAACCAAGCTACAAGCCTATACCCGTTCTTAACGAAACCCTCTCTTGGCACCCAAATCTTCCCTTGAGTAAATGGCAAATGTCTAAGTTTGGGGGGGGAGAGACAAGAAAGGTATCAATGTGGTAAAAAGGCGCAAAAGCAAAAAGAAAAAGAAGGTAATTAAAAAAAAAAAAAAAGACAGAAAAAAAAGAAGACAAAAATGAATAAGAACCAAAAAGGGAATCCAAGGACAACAAAAAAGTGAAAAAGGTATGGAAAAGTGATAAAAAGGAGAAAGGGTTTGAATTGCAAAAGAAAGAGTGACAATGTGTCTCTCTAACCCCTTGAAGGAAGTGAATTACTCAATTGAGTCAAGAAAGTGTGCCAAAATAAATCAAAAGAAGTGTTTGAGGGAAGATTGAACCCATTTGAACAAAAACACGTCCTACCTTTACCCAAAGCCTTCACAATGACTCCTCAAAAGCCCTATATGATCTTGAGTTGAGGGAAGCCTACATTAGTGGATACTTACATAAGGGGCAAGCATATGGTACTTAGAGCCGGACTTAGGGCCTTTTCTTTGTGAGAGATGAGAGAGAAGTCCATTCACCTCGATTTGTGTGCAAATACTCTAAAAGGTAAGGTCCACTCAGGGAAAGTCGAGGATGTGTGAGTTTGGGTTCCACAATGACCAAAGAAATTGAGAAAGGTTCCTTGATGAAATGTGTCAACTCTTGATTCTCTTGTGTCGCACTTGATCCACAAGTTTTCAAAGTTTAAATGTGTTAATGATGCATTCCCATTGAGGGCAGTTGTTAGTCCCAATTGATGCTTGTTGAGGTTACTTTAGGATAAACAGGAATTGCTTGGGTGTTTTCCATTAAGGGGTAGGTCTCATTTTATTTGCTTGAGGACAATCAAAGGTTTAAGTTTGGGGGAGTTGATAACTGTGATTTCTACATGTTTTATACCCATTCTTACCTAAGCTTTGTGCATTAACTGCCATAAATTAGTCCCAAAATGCTTACAAGTTGTGCTTGATTGCAGGTTTGAGCGACAAGATGACAAATACTAAAGATCGGCTCAAAAAGGAGTGAAATCTGCCAAGTATCAACAGACAACAAAAGGGGGGAACAAAATAACCTATGCGGTCCGCACTGTTTTGTCATGCGGCCGCACAGGAGAGTTCAGAGGCTGGGCATTTTCAAGCTCAACCTGCGCGGTCTGCACTCTTTTGCCACGCGGCCGCGCAGGAATGTTTAGAGGCCATGCCATTTTTAAGTCAAGCTACGCGGTCCGCGCTCCTGTTCACGCGGTCCGCGCCCCTTTTCATGCGGTTCGCGCCTAAGAGTGTCAGAGACTCAATCATTCAAGGCAAAAGCCCACGCGGCCGCGCACCTAATCAGTGTGGTCCGCGTGGATGAAGTTCACGCGGCCGCGCGTCACTTTTGTGCGGTCCGCGTCCCCAGTGCCAGAAGCAAGATATGAAGACCCAAAACCCTTCGCGGCCGCGCGTCATTTGTGCGCGGTCCGCGCCAGACCCTCAGGGGTATTTTTGTTCGGTTTTTCCTGTGTAGTATAAATAGAACATTTTACTTTTTAGGAGGAATTTTTTTAGTTCTGTTTTTGGGCGGATAGCAGCTGAGCTCGTGAGACTTATATTTTGGCCTATCTTGGGCATTTTTAGCTTAGTTTTCATCATAGATTATTGTAGTTTAACATTAGTAATTAATTAATATGGTTGTTTCATCTTCTATTTCTTCAATTTCTGTTTCTATTATGGCTAGCTAAACCCATTATCTAGGGTTGTGGCTCAACCCTAGTGTGGGTAATTAATGGGTGTGATTGTTTAGTGCATAAATGATGTTGGGTATTTGTTATTTGGATTAATCTTATGTTTTCATTAAGATTTGGTGGTTGCAAACACTAAGTCTAGCTTAATGAATCTTGACTCCTCTTGAGAAAGAGAGTCTATGACCCCAAGATTAATTCCAACAAGGAATTGGGATGGACCCATGAGAATGGTAGTCTCAATTAACGGGTTAAACCTCGGGAGAGTAATTACCCAATTTGAACCATAAGTTGCTTGGGCAAATTGGCCTACCCAATTGGTCTCGAGAGAGTCAATTGGGCAAAATCACTCTCTCTACCGAGAGGTGTGAGAGTGGGTGCAAAAGTGCAACGGTTATAGCATAAGTCCCATATTCATCATTCTTGCATTAGGAATCTCTACCCGTTAGTTGACCACCTAGGTACATGCCACGACCCTAGTGCCTTTCTCTATATTGCATACAACTTAGAATCAATATCTTAGCATAACTTAGTTTTAAATTTGTAGTTGATATATTGAGTTGATAATCAAAAGAAAACCAAAAATGTTAGAAGATCAATTAGGAGCTAAAACATAGTCCGAGACCATACAAACACTCAACTCCAAATTGAAGCTCCCTGTGGAAAATTGACCCCGATACCACTATTGGGTAAAAGTATTAGCGCCCACTCTTCCTTAGGTTGAGTCCGCTGCGATCAGTCAACAACAAGGCATAGCGAACGCGAGAGGCTATTCGCGATCGCGAAGAAGGATACCAGAAGCAACAAAACAGCAGTTCCAAAAATGGGGAAAAATACTCGTAGCCCACCCAGAACACACCCGAGGCCCGCGGGACCCTGTCTAAACTCACAAACTAGTTTCATAACCTAACGCGGACTCGCTCGAGGTCTCAAATCACATCAAACAATGCCGAAATGACGAATCACACCATGAATCGAACTATGAACTTCCAAATCTTCCAAATTCGAAAACTTGTGCCGAATCCGATCAAATCAACCCGGAATGACGCCAAATTTTGCAGACAAGTCCAAAATGACATGACGGAGCTGCTCAAACTCTCGGAATTTCATTCCTACCCCGATATCACAAAAGTCAACTATGGGTCAAACTTCTCCATTTTCCAAACTTCAACTTTTCTAACTTTCGCCGAAATGCCTCAATTTACCCTACGGACCTCCAAATCCGAATCCGGACGCGCGCCTAAGTCCAAAATACCATACGAAGCTGTCGAGATCACCCACGACCCATTCCGGGACCGTTTACTCAAAAGCCCAATTCCGGTCAAATTTTCACTATTTAAACTTCCAAAACTAGGTTCCTTTCTTCCAATTCAATTCTGATTCATCCAAAAATTGAATCCAACCATGCACTCAAGTCGATACACCTAATGTGAAGCTACTAGAGACCTCAAACTACCGAATCGGGTGCAACTGCTCAAAACGACTAGTCGGGTCATTACACATATACTATAACAAGTTATATATACATTATAGTATTACAGTGAAGTGTCTGTGTGTGTGTGTCTATATATATATATATATATATATATATAAAAAAATAAGAACATGAAGCGCTAGGAACATAGGGTTGGGTTCTTTTAGATATTGATATACTTGTAAATTGATTCATCGACTTATAACCTACTCAGATGCATTGTTGAATATTAAAAACAAAACGTCTCGACTTATATCAATTAATTTGTTATAATTGATTTATCGACTTATAACCTAGTGATGAATGAATGTAATTCATTAGCTCTGTTATAATATAAATAATGAATACAGTAGCATATACTATAACATGCTATATATGTAGTTAAAGTAGCACGAAGTGTGTGTGTTATATATATACACACACTAACATATACGATAACAAGTTATATATATACGTTATAGTATTATAGTGAAGTGTCTGTGTGTGTATGTGTGTGTGTGTATATATATATATATATATATATATATATAAAAGAACATGAAGCACTAGGAACATATGGTCTGATTCTTTTAGGCATTGAGACACTTGTAAATTGATTCATCGACTTATAACCTACTCTGATGCATCGTTGAATATTATAAACAAAACGTCTTGACTTATATCAATTAATCTATTATAATTGATTCATCGACTTATAACCTAGTAATGAATGAATGTAATTCATTAACTCTATTATAATACAAATAATGAATACTATTATAATACAAATAATGAATACTATTATATCAATTAATAGAATAATATTATATTGGTTTATCAATTCATTAATTATTCGTACGTAGTAATGTATAAGATTGATCATCAATTATAATATAGTTTATGTGTGTGTATGAAATTACTCATATACATAAATATAACTTACAAAATTCCTTTACATACATGCTATTATAATCTATTAAAAGTAATTACCTAGTTAATATAATTTTTTTAAGGATTATGCTTATAGTTTATAATTATTTATAATAATTGTAGTTAAATAAAATAAATATTTATAGCTAATAAGAATTTTTTATAGCTTATAATATTTAAAAACTAAAAAAGAAAAATAGTTTTTTACGTTGGTCGCTATTTTGGTCAAACGGTCAAAACTTAATTACCTACCAAAAATAGTGACCAACGTTGGTCACTTTTTCTAATAACAGACTCAAAAACGGGTTCCTCCCCCCCCCTCCCCATTTCTCTTATTTTCTTCCCCAAAATTTCTCCAACTCTCTCTCAACACCTTCCCCTCCCCTTCTCTATTTCCCTCACACAAATCCCATTCCCCCACCCCGCACCACTACTGCGACCGCCGGACTGTCGCTGCACGGTTCTTCTCCCCCCCCCCTCCCTCCTTCTCCACCTAAAAAAACCTAGGTTTGAACTATAACCTTGAATAGTTGTTATTTCTAGTGTTTGTTTCAATTATTTCAATAGTGTAGTTTATTATTTCAATTAGTGTTTCAATTATTTTAACATTGTATTTTAGAAGATTAGGGTTTAGGTCTTGTTTTAATTAGTTTTGTTAATTAATTTTATTAACTAATTAGTTTAATTAGTGTTGGATTTAGTTTAATTAGATTTGAATTATACTTTGTATTATCTTGATAGTTTAGTTAGAATCTAGGGTTTAGGATATGAATTGAACCTTTAGGATATGAATTGGACTTTTAGTTTATGAATTGAACTTTTAATTTATAAATTGAGTATTTTAGGATATGAATTGGACTTTTAGTTTATGAATTAAACTTTTAGGATATGAATTGGACTTTTAGTTTATATATTGGAATTTTAGTTTATGAATTGGTCTTGTAGTTTATAAATTGTAATTTTAGGATATGATTTGAACTTTTAGTTTATGAATTGAACTTTTTGGATATAAATTGGACTTTTAGTTTATAAATTAAAATTTTAGGGTATGAATTGAACTTTTAGGATATGAATTGGACTTTTAGTTTATGTATTGGAATTTTAGTTTATGAATTGGACTTGTAGTTTATAAATTGTAATTTTAGGATATGATTTGAACTTTTAATTTATGAATTGAACTTTTTGGATATGAATTGGACTTTTAGTTTATAAATTAAAATTTTAGGATATGAATTGAACTTTTAGGATATGAATTGGACTTTTAATTTATGTATTGGAATTTTAGTTTATGAAGTGGACTTGTAGTCTATAAATTATAATTTTAGGATATGATTTGAACTTTTAATTTATGAATTGAACTTTTAGTTTATAAATTGAAATTTTAGGATACAAATTGAACTTTTAGTTTATAAATTGAGTATTTTAGGATATGAATTGAAATTTTACTGTATGAATTGAACTTTTTGGATATGAATTGAACTTTTAGTTTATGAATTGAACTTTTAGTTTATAAATTGAACTTTTAGTTTGTAAATTGAAAATTTAGGATATGAATTGAAATTTTAGGATATGAAATTAATTAACTAAAAAAAGATTAGGATATGAATTAACAAAATTAATTTGTTCTTGTTTTATTTGTATAGATGGAACATCGTACTTGGATGTATAATAGGAATTATCCTAATCGACGGGGATTGCAGGACGATTTTGTATAATGGGTTGATGACTTTATTAGACATGCAATGTCACTTCCACAATACCGAAATGAAGGAGTAATTAGGTGCCCTTGTGTTAGGTGCGACTGTATGAAGTTTGGAAAACCGGAGAAAGTTAAGCTTCATCTTTATAGGAAGGGGTTTATAGTGAATGACTTTGTGTGGACTAATCATGGAGAGATCAACGGTAGCCATGGGATATTTCATAACATGGTTGTTGGTGAAAGTAGTAGGTCGGTGGAGAATACAAATCATGATTCTAGAATTCATGATATGGTTGCAGATACTTTTGGGATGCACTTAGGGGTTGAGCCCAATAAAAATATTGAACAAACTCCTAATGATGAAGCAAAACGTTTTTATGAACAATTAGAGAAGCTAGTCGTCCACTACATAAAGGAAGTCTGCACTCTGAGTTGTCAGTTGCAGTTAGATTACTAAGTATCAAATCTAATTGGAATATTTCTCAAGCAGCCATGGACTCTTTCATTGACCTTGTGAGTGAACTAGTTGACCCTAATATCAAATTACCTGGTGATTTCTATTAGGTAAAGAGATTAGTTTCTAAGTTAAGACTTTCATCAATGAGAATTAATTGTTGTAAAGATGGTTGCATGTTATATTATAAAGATGATGCAACTTTAAACAGTTGTAAATTTTGCGAAAGGCCTCGTTCAAGAGGCTTTCCAGCGGGAATATGGTCGCTATCAAGCCGGTGCATTATTTACCTCTTATACTTAGGTTAAAGAGGTTATATGCGTCGATGAGTTCTGCTCCTCATATGAGATGACACTTTGAAAATAGAAGACCACCTGGTGTTATGTGTCACCCTTCAGATGGAGAAGCTTGGAAGCACTTTGATAAGACATATCCAGATTTTGCTAGTGAACCAAGGAACATTCGGTTAGGTCTGTGTGCGGATGGCTTCATGCCTTTTTCTGTATCTGCGACACCATATTCATGTTGGCCTGTCTTTCTTACACCTTATAATCTACCACCAGAGTTGTGTATGACTAGTCCATATATATTCTTAAATTGTATTATCCCCAGTCCACGTAATCCAAAACGTTTGATTGATATATATTTGCAAACTTTGATTGATGAGCTAAAACAATTGTGGTACGATGGTGTTAAAACACATGACATATCAACCAATCAGAATTTCAACTTGAACGTGAGCGTTCCTTCCGTCCTCCCCGTGCTCGTTTTTCCCGTCCTCCTCGTAATCGTTCTTCCCATCCTCGACAAGTAGACCCTTTTGTATACCGTCTTGTTGATGAAAGTTCATCAGACGGTGATGATAATGATATTGTACAAAACACTCCTTGACTTTTATATACTTTGAACTAGACAAATAGAACCGGTTTTGAACTAGGTGTAATAAGCATTAACTTAGTTTTGTTAGTTCTATTGAACTTTAATTTGTTGGTTTTAATGTATTTTTTGAATTGTGTTGTTGTTGTTGTTGTGGAGATTTTGGTATTGAAATTGTAGTTTATGAATTGAATCATATTGTTATTTAGGGATTTTGGTATGATGGCAGGTGGTGTAGCTGCCAAAACAGGCATTTTATGCCAAAATTATTACCCAGAAAAGCGACCAAAGTTGGTCGCTTACCCATTAAAAAAAATTCTGAAAATTAGCGACCAAGGTTGGTCGCTTATATCTATAAAAAAAAATTAAAAATTGAAAATTGACGACCAAGGTTGGTCGTTAATGAACTCAGATTTTATTAAAAAAATATCCTGGGAATTAGCGACCAAGGTTGGTCGCTTATGTATAAAAAAAAATTAAAAAATTAAAAATAAGCGACCAAAGTTGGTCGCTTATGAACCTAGATTGTTAAATATATATTTTTTTAAATAATATATATTTTAATTTACAGACCAACGTTGGTCGCTAATTTTTGATATATAATAATTTAAAAAATATCATAATTTAAATGTACAGACCAACGTTGGTCGGTATTTTGTTTACAGTGAACATTTGGTCATTTTACCTTAGCGACCAACTTTGGTCGCTAAGGTAAAGGGACCATCAATATAGCTACCAAGCCTATTTGGAAGCGTTTTGGTCGGTATATTGAGATAAGCGACCAACGTTAGTCGTTATATGTGGTCGCTTTTTACCGAATTTCTAGTAGTAATTACTATAAGAAGATTTATACTTCTTTTTTCACCATAAGAAGATTTACTTGATTAAGGTATGAATGATTATAATATTTCGGAAATAGTCTCTCTAACTTCATAAGGTAGGAGTAATGTATGTATATGCACTATCCTTCTCAGGCCCCATTTATGAGGTTATACTGCTTGAGTATGTTGTTAATTGTTGCATTTTATCAGACAACTCATAGGCGCTATATAATGAAATCGTTATATCCATTTGTACTCAATGATCTTATCGTTCCATGTGGTTAAAATGTCTTATTTTTTGGCAATCTGAACTTAGTTTTCATTAAGGCCACCAAACGACCTCCTTAGAAGCAATCAAATCAAGTTCCTAATTTAACAACTTTGAGCAACAAGCAAACCTCATTCCTTGAAAATTACTTGACATCATAACCACTTAATATTTTTTTTTCTTTTTAAATCCTAGAAAGCATAAATTTTGGTAAATCTAGCATTGTTCAAAAAAATTCTTTTTAGAATTTAAAACAGATATATATATACTATTGGTTGAAATTGAATGACAGCTCAGAAGAGTGGATTTTATTTCTGTCTGTTCTATACCCAATATTTGGAAGGATCTATAAACAATAAACTCTGGCATTGTGTAGGAATCATGTGTAATGAACACTTGAACTCATTTGTCCTAACCATTATGATTAGGCTTGTTTAGGTATGTTGATTTGTCATGTCTGCCACATTAACTGGTTCTATTTTAGTTCCACTTAGCTGTCCTAAAACCAATATGGAAAATCTATTATCATCATTTAACACTTTTCTTTACTTTTTAAGACCTGTATCAAGATTAGAAAAACAATTAAAACACACAAAGGAAACATGGACCTAGTGCACCCGCCATTGATATTCGTTTTCCAGTCTTTATGGAACAAATTTGGAATAAACGTATATTCAAAGTAATAATCCCAATATGAATAATCACACCATTTAATGCAAATAATTTGAAAATTATGGTCACGAGCATAGTCCTCTTGAAATATAACAATTTCCTTCTTAATCCTTATTTTATAGGCATCAATTATTGGAGTCCAAAAATTAATTTCGTAGAGAAACCATAAATCAAAGCATAAACAGCATAGTAAAAACAGGTTGGTAATTCAAAAAAAAGGCTTTTTCTTTTTGTAATTTAATCCACAGTATGAAAATTAATCTGACAATATTAACTCTATCCTACATGATCGGATTTCATACTTTGTTCTTACAATTCTAAACGCGAATAGAATGTCTAAACCTACCCAATTCAAATTATAGCATTGACTGAAAAATATTGCGACATGCAAACAAAGGCTAAAAGAAGTATTTATACCAAATATTGTTTAATTACAACACCAAAAAATTAAATAAGAGATATACTACCAGGAAAATCAGGAAGAAAAAAAAAGAAAGAAAATTTGGAGATTTAAAGCCAAAAAGGTCTTACTTCTTGAAATTTTCTTTCTTTTTTACAACTTATAGATGATAAGGAAACATGGTAATACGGCACGTGAATCAAATACTAACAACTCGCCATTATCCCCACTCACTGAGTCATACCCAACTCGCCCTTCAAGCAACGAGTCAAACCCGAGTTGTTTGCAAACCCGACCCGCAATGACCCGACAAACCAACATAGCCCGTCTTCCCCTTCCACCGCCGGCATTCTCGTGGGCCCCACCACTGCCTGAATACGTGCACACCGCCGTCTTATTAGTCGAGAACGTCCACGCGCTGCCTCCGTTCTCGTAGGCGCCTCCGTTTGTGGGCCCCAGGCAGTAAAACCTCATCACCTCATTCCCATCCGCAACACACCTTGCATGGTCCTCGCCACCCTTCTCCGCCGCCCCATTGCCGGCCCTAGACTTCACGACTTCCCTATACTCTTCGAACCGGGTTACTGTACGGGGCAGGTTCTGGACTTTGAAAACCATTTCAATCCGACCCGAAAATACCTTCGGGGACCCGGACCAACTCGTCTGAAAAATTATCTCCACAACATTACGCGACGCGTGGCCTTCCGGTAACTCCGTCAACGCCGGCAAGAAAGACTCCGTCGCGGCACGTGATAATCTCGTGGAAGTACTAGCCCGAGACTTCTCCCTATTCGAACCGGGTTCAGGTACTCTAGAACCGGGTCGTTTTGTTGACGGCGGTTCTGGTGGCTTTGATGTTTTTTTCTTTCTGGGTTTTCCGTTTTTGGTGTTGTCCACTACATCTCTGAGGCTTTTAACGCCATTTTTGCAACTAGCGGAGTTGGGTAAAAGGTGATGATATTGGTGGTGGTGGTGATTGTTAACGACATCGTCTAAAGCTCTTGACTTGCATTGCCATGACTTCACCCAACCACTCGCCATTTCTAATCTCCTTAGCCTGTTCAAAGTTGGCACTCTATATATGTATATAGAAATACATACTAATTACTTCTTTTACGTACAAATGTATACGTGCATGTCTAAAAATCTTTGTTTTTGGTGTGTGTGTGTGTGAGAGAGGGAGAGAGGGAGAGTTTGAGTGAGATTGTGGAGGATGAGGATTTTTGAGCTGGAAAGAATGGAATGGAAGGGACATGGCGCGATATTAAATGACAGAGGGGAGAGTTATGAGACGGTCAAGGGGAGGGAAGTGAAATGACAGGAATATCCTTCTGAATGAGAAAGAATTACTCACGTGGACTTATGTCTGTATCTATAATTATTTTGCAGAAGAGAAAGAACAAAATTTCATAAATGGAGAAAACAATAAATCATGAATGGGTCTGAGAGTGAGAAAGATTTGATACAAAGTACGTACCTTTTCTGGTCCTACTTGATCGGACAATTCTGTTCTTTATCATATGATCAATTCAGATTAATTGTTTCTTGGTCGGGTTCTCCATTTTTTTTTTCCTCTTAGTTGAACTCCGTTTTTAGTTGTATGGCTTGTTTTGTTACACATTTGTATCATATAAACGATAATTTTCATTTTACTTGTCGACAAAAAAAAAATATGTCGTTATTTTTTTTATTTAATTTCGTGACAACTAAGCTAGATTATAAAGAAAATATCTTTATTTGATCGTTTAAGGAAAAAATGTCACTACTAAAAACATCAAAAAGGCTTGATATGTAGGAGTACATGTTTTTTCTTTTTCATTATTGTCAAATGCACAAAATTTTCCATATTTCTAGAAATTAGTCGAAATCTGTTTTTGTAAAAGATATTATGTAGTTATGATACAAATCCATGCGAGTGGTTCATGGCAATAGATGAGGATCATTTTTATGCTTTGATTTTACTTCTCATTCATTGAAATCATCTTGACCAAACGGTGCATTCTTCTTTTATGATCAAGACATTTGACTGAATTTTAATTTTAATTGACTAAATATAACTTCGTAACTCCTCAAGATTGAGTAAGAGAAATCAAGAAGAGATTAAAAAGGCAAAACGAATAACGACAGAAAAATAATTTTGATCGAAAGAATGATATATTAATTTAATATCGCCGTTAATGTTTAAACCCAATGATAAGATCAAAATCTTATTTATTTTCTATTTATGTAAGAAAAAGGAAGAAGATTAATGACGATTGATGTCGTTAATTATAGAGATTTGATGTTCAAAAGAAAAGATTTGTTGAAACCGTCAATTTAAAGATTTTGAGCCACGAAAATCACTCATGAATCATCATGATACAATGTACACTAATTTATATTACTAATAATTAATATGTAATCATACATTATCTTTCAAATCCATTTGATTCAGATGTTCTCAAACTGCTGGCAATGCAATCGTATTTGGGGTCCTCTCTTTCCATAACAAACTTTTAACAAAATCTTACTCCAATTACTTCAATCTCCTAATTTTTTTCTTTATTTGTTTTCTTTAATATAAAGGTCTAGTTGCTAAGTTCAAATAATACAAACACATACTAATATTTAGTTCCATGATTATTTTAACGTTTATAGTGATACTTCCTCTACTAGTGTGCATTAGTGGATTTCATTTCTGTCAGTTGATATTATCTAAATATCGTAAATATTTCCTACCACCAGAGGTGGTAAATGGGCGAATTGGGCTGAATTTGGGCGATTCAAGATGGGTTGGGTCAATAAATTGGTCATTGCTCAACCCAACCCAAAGTGTACTTGGGTTAAGATGGGCTAAACAATGGGTCATAACCCTACCCGCCCAACTTGACCCATAAATTAAAAATACAAAAAAAAAAAAGAGTAAAATTGAGGCAACTAAATAAATTTCTATATAAGTTGGGTTGAGATACCTTTTGTTTTGGGTGAGTTTCATGGATTGCATTTGGGCTGCTTAATGGGTCAAAATGAGCTATAAAATATAATGGATTAACTTGGGCTCAGCCCAAATTAACCCATGAGCTAAAATATTTGTAACTCAACTCATTAATCTCTGGGCGAGTTGGACGGATTAGATGGGTTAGAGCTCAAATTGTCACCAATACCTACCACGCAAAATAGAAACAAAACTGTAAGATCCATAAAACTTATAAATATATGTTTTCATTGAAAATATTTTCCAGCTAGACAGCTATTATTGTAAGGAAACTTTAGCCTAGCACGTGCCATGCATATCCTTTTGCAAATATACATGCTAGTTTAGTTAGTTCAAAATATTGATATTGTACTCTCTCTATATATAACTAGGAATACAAATTAGAAAGAAAAGAAATCCGCGTCCTACAGTACCAGTGGCGGACCCAAGTAGTAGCTAGCCGGCTCAACTGAACCCGTTTCACCAAAAAATAATATTGTGTATATGTATAAATTAGGATTAAAGCTATGTAAATTTTGTATAAATATTTATTTGAACCCACTTGACAACTACTATTTTACGATTAAAGTTATATACTTCTAAGATTGAACCCGCTTGCACAAAATTTTGGGTTCGCTACTGTACAGTTCTGTTGTATTTTGGGTGAATAATAGATTAGAAAATTTCAAAACTGAAAAGAAATAATGAACACTATTATGCAATTTTAACTTTTTGGTTAAGTTTTATAACTCCGATCATAGTATAAACAAATTTCACACGAAAATATTCAACGAAATATAGTTCTGTGTAGTGTGTGGTTTTTACATTAATCTCAAAGTTTAATGTTCCGAAATTCGTTATTAAAACTGAAAGCTACTTCAATTTTGACCTTAAAAAGACCAATTACGTCACATGAATTAGATGAAATAGGATATCAAAACTGCGAAGTTTTTCCCGAAAGAGATTAATAATATCAGGAAAACAACCATATTTATCTTATGTTTTTAATTTCCCCCTAATGCAGGTGGTTTTTGCCTTAGGTAGGCAGACAGTTATTTAAAGTAGTACTGGTCGGCTTATAATATTGTCTTTATGTAACTAACTTTAAATGCTTTACCTCACATCTTTATTTTCCCTTAGAAACAAAGCAAAAACAAATAATTAGTTGCGGATCATGTGTTAATTTGGTAAGACTGAAGTTTCAAGTTTCAACTATTCTCACATACTAAAATGGAAATTTGATTGACACATTTCGTCCTCAAGCCATTTTAGAAAAGTTTGATTCATTTAGGAAAACAAGTGGATCAAGAAAAGTCTGTTCTTTTACAGAGAGAACATGATTCTGTGGGGGTGTTTTATTTCCACTTGCTTTTAAATGGTCCACTTTAATGGTGTTTCTGTAATTACTTTGCAAGCAAGAGGGCATACTTGACTTTACATGATTATTAAAGGGGGTTTTTACCACAACTTTTGAATTACATCACAAATTACAATAGAGGTTTTGGTTTAAAAAATAAAGAAAAGGGAACCTGCAGGGTGGAATCTTTTATGGAAGTTTGAAGTGAAACAGGTGGAGAAGGGATAGAATAGAAGAATTAGAAAGAGAATGGAAGCTGGCAAAGAAAGACTCCAAAAAGCTCTGAATTTTAAACTATTCACTACACATTGTATTTTAAACTAGCTACTGTAGGAGTATTTTAAAAGTCTTTTAATTAGTGGGTAATATTATTTGTTGGTTAATATCTGTGCAACGATAAAGTTGTTTCTGTGTGGGTTATCGGTCAAGCCGTAGAAGCAGTCACTAATCAGTGGTGAAATCAGGATTTTCATTTAGGGGAGTCAAAATATAAAGAAATAAACGCACCAAGAAATCAAGGAGTGTCATTATATAGTATATATACATACATATATACATATATATATATTTTTTAAATAACCGTTCGACGAATGGGTGTCGGTTCCCCTTGGGTGCATGCGGCTCCGTCACTGGCACTAATTCTTTCATTAGGATAAACTATCTACATCACGCTCTTTTGAGATGCGACCCTTCTCTGGACCCTAAGTGAATGCAGAATACGTTGTACAGCGAGTTATCTTTTTTACTTTTTAAATTTTGTAGTAGCAGATGACTGCTAGTAACACTAAGGTAACATGTCACTGTACACAAAGTTTGGTGTTTTATGGGGACAGTGGTCCACAGTTTCACTTAAAGGGGACAACATTGATTTATGAAATTCCTAAAGGCCATTAAACCATTTTTCTAGTAGAAAACAAAATCACACACCATACCTATAGATCTCAAATCTGAATCACCACAACAATGTGAGTACCACAAAAATCTTCACATTTTTGTGATTATCAGGAGTGCCCTATCTTTTCTATTGTAGGATAAAAAATGCGTCGTGTTCTCTTTTTCTCCATATAGATTATGTTCAATATTTATCTTATTCTCATTTTCCTTGTTTGAGATTCTGGAAAGAATATCTTTAGTTTATGGAATCTTGAACTTTTCCTTTATATTTTCTGAAAGAAAAGTTTCTTGTCTTTGAGGAAAATTTACAGGATAAAAAGGGAAAAAATGATTCCCACTGGGAACCATTTCCCTCACTCTTTTATATTAACAAACTCCACAAATTAATGAACAATATATAGTCGATATTTGAAATGATGATACAATACTAAAAAGATTATTTGAGGAGTATTATTTCAAGTAAAATAATGGTATTCATCTCACAAATTTTCTACTTTTTTCTTTAAGAGATAAAGCTTTGATAAGTGAATATATGTTTAGTAAATATGGAAAAACTTAACAAACATATAATTTATTAAAATATTCTAATGGGAGAATTTTTTTAGTAACACATGATAGTTATTTTCTTAGTCGTCTAATAATAATTTTTCGTTAATTTACGCTTTCAAGGTTAATACATGAGAGGATCCCAAATATTTCTATATTTTCTAAAGAAAATTCACTATAAAGTCTTAAAAATATAAATAAAATTTATATATTTATATGTCGGTTTGGTTCGTTTTTTTACTCAATACCAAACCAAGTCAAACCAAACCTAGTCGGGTTTTTTAATCGATTTGGTTTGATTTTTCGATTTAGTGCGGTTTTCCGGTTCGGTTTGAATACCCCTACTCAATTATCATTAATTTGCTTTGTCTGTGTCCATAGTATTTCAATATTTTGTATACTTGAGAATTATTTAACACTAGGGATATTATAGTGCTTATATCTCTAGCATACAAAGAGTCTTCTAGTAAGCATTAGCTAGTCTTCTAGTTAGTACTAACACCTACTATAAAGGTATTGAATTTCCCTTCTTTTTTTTTTTTTAAAAAAAAAAGAAAAATCTGCCTGGGTTCAAAGATATTCTAAAGGGTATTTGAAACTTTAAAATTGAAAAAGAGTAGAAGTGAAAGGAGAATAAAAGATCATTGTCCTAATGCTTGCTTTTCCTCCATTGCAATGGATTCTTGACATCCGTCTATCCCCATTTTTTTTCTTTTCAAACGCCGGGAGGAACTAAGATCGGAAAATTATGTTGGATATATAAAATTATTATTTTATGTATATATATTAGATGGTGATATTGTGACTATGCTTTTCGTGAGTCGAGAGTCTATCGAAAACAGCTATCCTTCCAGACCCCACATTGTGGAATTACACTTTTGGAACCTTTTGGCTACTTCATATATATATATTTTAATTTTTTAATTATTCTTAGTAGAGATTTTGCCTTCAGCACTATTCGCAAGTGATTATGAGAAGTATTTCTTAATTTTGAGGCTGTTTACTCGATAAAGAAACTTTATTTTGGATGGTTTGGTATATGCCAGCCTTTGGCCTCACGCTTGTACAATCCATTGGAGTAACTAGCTCCGGGAATGGTGTTAAAATGAAACTTGGCGTGCTTCAATTTCGACCCCCTATATTTTCACTTTTTACCTTTTCTAACCTTTACTTTCGTCTTCTTTTTTTTCCAATTTGCTCAACATTTCTGAGTACTATCCAATCACCAATGCATGTATTTTTGGAAGCCCCATAACTTTGTTGGGTATATTCTATGTTTTGAGCAAAGGCAGTCGTACATTACTATGATTGCGTTGAATAGCTCTCAGTTTTAACCAAGAAAGTAAAATGTAGGATCAAAAGATCGATAAAGTTTCTACTTTCAAGTTTCACCCTAAAGTTATGTAAATAGCAGTTCAATTTGCAAGTCTATTTCAAATTTAAACGCGACACCTTAACCAAGTAGAAAAAGATTAGCCACGTCATGTTTGGTTTGAAATAACTAAGATAATAAATCTAACTAATAAATAAATTAAATCATTATGCACTTGTAGATTTAGAGAAAATGCAATCATGAGTAACCATTAATTTACAGAGTGACATATTGCAACCACAGCTTTTGTAAAATCCAGAATTTACATAATTTGGTTTCTCATTTTCCTTTCTTGATTACCAAATTGCTCACAAGTACAACGAGGGGCGGACGCAAATGGGTGAAAGCAGTGTCATTTGACACCACTTTGCCGGAAAAAAATATTAAATTTTTATACTAATTTTCTTGAAAAACGAGGCAATATATAGTAATGACACCGCTTCCTAGTAAAGAGTATTTCTTGATCCACTGGTAAAGCTCGTATTTGGGTTTGTAAAGATTATAGGTTTGAGGCTGTACCTAGACATTCTATTTTTTGAACATCTTTGAGCGAGTATTTTTTTAAAAAAAAATTGAGGCTAAGAAAAATTGAACCTATACTTTCCTTTGCAATAATTTATTCAAATAAATTATTGGGTCAAGACTTTCAACTTGTAAGAAAATGATATTAAATAATACTTATTTTTATTTATTTATATAAATACGACACCGCTTACAAAATATTATGGGTACGCCTTGCAACACACAGGCTGTGTGAATAAATGGTAGTTGAAGATTATATATTCAACCATTGCATGCTACGATATAGCTCACTAATAAAGCCCAAGAGTAGGGCTGAGCTACCTCTAGACAATTGCTTAAATGCACACATTTATAAACATTGGATAACATGTGACTCCATTTCCTAACAAAAATGGAAATTTTCTTTTATGAGAAGACTAATTCATTGAGGTTAATTAAACCAACTTTTGTGGTCGATCATCATATAAACATCAAAACCCCGGATACAACACTGGTGAAGCACATAACTCTAGTAATTTTAGGTAATTATTGAATGATATGTAATTTTTTGCCCTTTGTCTTATTATTGAAACAAATAATAAGAAAAGAAAAATGAACATTCATACATAATATGAACGATCTTTTAGGTGCACACAATAGTTGGCGTAAATTTGAAAAATCAAAGACAATTTTCCATACACTATATATATATGTATATATGGAGTTTGATGTCCTTAAATTCAATACGATAGTTATACTGCACTTAAATTCTTAGATCTAGGTAGGGTTACTAGAAGTAGAGTAGTAATCATTTCAGATCATAAACCTCACCAGCCTTCATGTTGAAATTGACCAAACAACAACTTCAATACTGCAGTTCAGTACTAACTTGAATGCATATTTTGATGGTGAAAAATATTAATGCATTTATTTTCTCACTTTTGTTTTTTAGTTTTAATTTGCCCCCACCTCCCTGTCCCATTACAAATATTTTGTTTCCTTATTCAGGTTTTCAATTAACATGCAAAAACTGTTAGAAATTCATCATTTTTATGGCCCCGTTTTTTAAACATCTAGACAGCTGCAATAAATTTATTATTGTATTTTTCAGAAATATATCTGGTTCGTATAATAACTTGTGACTTGTGTCCTTACTTTCTTCTGCTTTTTAATCGAAACAAATATATACCACAGTGCTATGATAGCTGTAGCTTGTTTTTTATTAAATAATTACCAGTCCAAATTGAATTAAATGGCTGCATGTTATCAGACAATCCATCAATTTCTTTTAAATTTCGCAGTGCTTTCGAGGTGGTACGAACATGATAGTACATTCACAAGCCAAACAAAGCTAGTTGATATTTTAATTTTTTTTGAAATTCTTGATATTTTATTTAATTATGTGCATGGACTTAATATTATTTTACTACTGATAAGTTAATTTAATCCGAAATTGTAGACAACCTAAGAACCACGGCGTTGTCATTGCATTTTTGGACTAGATATTCATATGTGAACTTAAATGTACCAAACACTTACTTTCTTATTCTATTAAATGCTCGTATTATTTAAATTGTTCCTTCATTAATAAGTTAGGCAGTATGGCAGTCAACTTATATTAAAGAAAATACATTGGCAGCCAAAATTTAAGTTTCACTGCCACAGAAATTAACTTAAACTCAGAGAAGCTATGAGCTACCTGCTTTTCTCATTACACCACCCCTCCCCCCAAAAAAATTCATTACAACCCCTCTAGCCACCTCATAGGCTTTTCGGTCTCGTAGTTTTGTCTTCTTCAAATTTAAAATGATATTTAAAAATTAAGGTTGTCTCTGGACATGAATACAATTTGGAATTATTTTTGAATTTTTGTGAGTGCTTTGAAGTGAAAATTTGGAAAAACAGTTTTTTGGAGTTTTTCGAATTTCAAAAGTGAAATTTGAAATTCTAACGGCCGAACACTGATTCTGAAAAAAGTGAATAAATCTTTTTTTTTTATGGCCAAATGGGCCTTTAACTTAAAAAAAAAAAAAAAAAAACGAGTGAGCACATATCAAATATATAACCATTTCATATCAAATGGATTTTCCATTGACATTTTGAAGTCGCCTGAGAACCATATAAAAAGACTTCCTTGATGGTTATTATGTCAAATTTCTTCTGAGTTATTTCAAAGAAATGATTGTACTGTTGAAAAGTTTGAAAGCTTTAAAGAGTTGCCATATAATCATGTCCAGAATAAATAAACACATTCCAGAAATGCGATTATTTTCAACATGCAATATGATTATAGTGTCTACAAGTTTGAAAACTTTTGGACTATTGTTAGAAATGGGATCAAAAATAAAAGTGGCATTCTCTTTTCAGAAAAAATCTGGAGAACCTATTGAGTGTTGGCCTTGTCATTTGCCTATAATGAGAAATATATAATCACTTAAGCCGTTTCAAATACTTTTTTCGTTAGAACTTTTTGTTGGCACGACCAAATGTTTCCACCTTCTAAAGTTACAAAGGGAATTATTGATACCATGTGTTGTGTTTGTGTATTTGTTTCTTATAGTCAACAAATCATTACAACTATTGTTTGATTTCTGTCACTATTTTATTTTATTTTTCTGTTAGTGGTAGATTAAAGATTTTTTGGACAGTCTAATGATCATGTCTAATCATTTTGCTTCTGATCATAAACTTGAGAGTATTTTTCAGCTCATAGTATAATTTTTCAAAACGTCCCGAAAGAAAAGAATAACCCGATATGAAACATCTGTTAGAAAATTTTGGGCTTTCCATTATGAAAAAATGATATTGTATAGCCCCTGTAAAAATAATAGTTGAAAAAATATATAAAATGTGTATATTCTTTTTATATATACAGATTTTGTATGTTATATACAAAAATTATATAATTTTATATACTTTTCGGCTACTAGATATAAATAATTTCTGTCACAGGCTAAAAATGATAATACACCTTCCACTATTTCCTTGTTACTGCCTTTTGGGCTTCATTATGGATCAGCTGTTGCGCTAACATCTGGTAAGCAATGTCCAAACTTTACTTATTAAATGGACAAATTGGGTCAAGTTTTGGTCATGATTCAATCTCTCACCGGTACTCTTTTTTAACGAAGAATTAACTCAAATAATCGCCTACTTAATCAATTAAATTAAAAATAGCCGGCTATCTATAACTTACGTATAATTTATGTATACCAACTAGAAAAAGTAAACAATGAATTTAGCCGGCTATTTGTGTAACAAACCAACCGAAAGCTGAGTTGTTCACTTGTTTTGGTCAAAATGGTTGGATCTAGATAAGTAGAGAAAGTTTGTTATAATCAAATTTGTCCAAGTCGAAACCACTCTTTGGTTTGTTTATTTTTTTTCCTCATTTACTAGGTATACAGCTAAGTGATGCAAAAATGAATTGTGGAAAAACCACTGTTGTGGTTCAGGAGTAGTATCGAAGGAGTATCTGACCGTTATAGTTAGTTGGAGTTTATTTAAATAAAGAGTTCAGTTGTTGCACTTTAGTCCTCTTAAATTTATAGTTTATGTTTTATAGTATTCGCATTGAGTCTGTAATTTCTTTACGAAAGGGCACTTTTGATCCTCGATAGTACTGTCAGCTGAGGACGGGTACAATCTTATCTTTTAGTAGTGGTCCTAAGGGAATATTCTTCTATATATTTGTCATTCCCTGCATTTTGGCAGATTATCTATGAAAATATCTTATTAAACCCTATCATAGCTTTTAGCTTAGTTTTTATCTTAATTTCCTCCGCCTCTTCTTACTGTTTCATTGCCTCTGGCATCACTAAGTTGCTAAAAAATAAAGTATTCTGCAATAAACGGTAATTATATCATACATTAAAAATCATTACCCCATTTTGTAACTCTTCGGACGTGCTCCAAAACTGAGATCACCGATATAAATAAATTATACATTGATTATATATAGTTATACATATCACATGTATCATACATATATTATATATTTGCCGGCTATTTTTAATTTAAGAGATTAGGTGGACGGCTATTTGGGTTAATTCTTCGATATCCATTTTTTGGGTCTTCACAATCCATTGTATTACTCATTATTGGGCCTCAGTTGGGCTTCAATCTTAACGAACTTCCGGACATTTTCACATCACACTTCAACTGAAAAATCAGTAACTGAAATCAGTTAGCTTCTGTTGTGCTCCACAAACTGGAAGGATGGCATCCAAGTCACCACCGCCGTCGCCGTCTTTGCTCCGCCGCATCGTCGATCTAGACACCGCCATCTCCCTCCGTCTCTACACACTGACTCGCCCAATCCTCCCTTATTACTTTCTCAAAACCCTAGAAATCTCCGGCGATGGTTTCCTCTTCTTCCCTTTAATCCTCTCACTACTCCTCTACCCGCTCACTTTCTCCACCACCACCGAAACTACTAACAACATTTTCCTAATCAACCTCCTCCTCGGCGGAATAGTCGACCTAATCGTAATCGGATCCCTCAAACACCTTATTCGGAGGCCCCGACCCGTTTACAACAAAAACATGTTCCTCTCTTTTTCCGTTGACCATTGGTCCTTCCCTAGCGGACATTCATCTAGGGTTTCATTTATAGCCACTCTCTTTTACCTTTACTCCGATTTCGTTAAGGATATATTGATTCAGCTTAAATATGATCTATTTGTGGATTATTTAATGCTTATTGTGATTGGATGGGCCGCAACGACATCGTTGTCTAGGATACTTCTTGGCCGTCATTTCATGTTCGATGTTGTTGCTGGTGTATTTTTGGGTGTTCTTGAAGGGATGTTTGTGTTTTGGATTTTCAATTATGTGACTCTGACCTCATTCTTGAAATGATAAAGTTGTAAGCTTTAATCCTTTTTGGTTTGTGATTGTTAATGTTGACGTAAAATTTATATGAATGTTAGAAATTTTGTCTCAATTTGTATCTCTCTTAATGCTTTACTGTGTTAAAAGGCAAATTATTGAGTATTAGAATGACACTGTGCAGCAATGGAGTTAGGAATTTATACGACGGGATTCAAAAAAAGAATAGAATGTCACATTTGGCATTTGAACCTGTGATAGCAATTTTTGAACCTTCTTTGCCACTTCAGTGTACTTTTACGCATATCAAGGGGATTCAACGGCTTATATGTAACAGAAAAGTTTGGTTTTTTCCCTATTCACACAGTGTAATTTTTCAACAAATTGAATTCCCTTCACTCCACTTACCTCCTCCACTGATACTGTGGATTCATATAGCGAACCCAACTTGGTCTTGGGAGATTTTTGTTTTTATCTCTCAATATGCTTGTGAATTCTCCCAAGTCTCAACTGAATTTGCAGATCCTGTGATGAGAAGGAAAGGTGTAAATATTATGTTTTTCCTACTTATCAAAAAGAAAATATTACTACTATTGAGTTTTTCCTTGAATTCAGAATATTCTTTAGCTCAAACACTTGATCTTATGTAGGCCTCAAAGTTTTCTAACAGGATCAACTGTTCATGTTCATTGAAATTTGACTCCGGGAGTAATGATATCTGACCTTTATGTAGACTGAAATAGTTTTCGACCAGCAATTGGCATCAGTAGGAACCTTAAACACAATAACCTTTATATAGACTGAGACCACTTCTGGTTGGCAATTATCTATGGACTTAAGCTCATGATGCTACATGAATGTCTATTCCCTTGTATGGATATGTCAAATCTTCTTGATTCTTGGAGATGTTTGGTTATTGCATAATCAACTCAGGGAGAAATTGTGCTATTTATGAACTGAGAACTCTTCTAGAATGCTCACCATTACAAGGTTTATTCCGAAACTGCAAACTGTTTTTGTTTTTAATTGAAACTATTACACCACTCATAAAATATTGCTTCAGAAAATTCTATTAACTCAGATTTAGCTGCATAAAATTCCATTTGCATGACATAGAGCACCCTTGAGCTCCATATCTACATTGTTGGTTGACTAGTGACATTAAGTTAAATACATCTTGGAGTTTGCATCTGTTTTATTTGGTCCAATTTTTGGCCTATATTATTGACCCTTTCGTTGTGGTTGAAAAGCATTACAGCGCCCTCCTTTTTCGTTCCCACGTTAATGTTTTGTGCTTCAACATTAAACCATGTGATGTTGTATATATTGTAATGCTTCTTGGTCATTCTAAAGCAACTCTCAGGCAATTGTTGATTTCTGGAGTTTCTCTGAGGCTATTTTGAGATTCATGCATCCTTCATCAAGTGTGCAAGTGAAGTGGTTGCTGGAATTTTTGCTGCTCCCTTTAGATATTCCGTTTTCTTCCCACTCTAGAGTTGCTAATTACTCTGAAAATCCCCAGTTAATTTTTGATTTTTTCTGTTTGGCACATTTGACATGATCTGGAACTTTTATCTTTTACAATAGTATAGAACATTGTAGACATAGATGAACAGAATTCTTCATTTTCATAGTTGAAGTGACATCTATGGCTGAATCATTATGGGCTCTATGGAGAACAAAAGGATCTCAGTTAACTGTGTCCCTAGTTGTTGAATCAAATGAACACTGAAACTTCCTTTCATCTAATTGTCTTTCAGTGAAGTCTCATAATTGTTTTTGTCTGATATTTGTGTTCACATGTTCATGATTGATTTTTCTATGTTTTTGCTGTAGCAGATTTATTATTATCACATTGCTCTGCAGAACCATATGTGGTCCTGTCATGTTTACTTTGAGTTCAACTCTCATGATAAGCTAGGAGCATTACACTCTAGGTCAGTCCAAAGATTGTATTCCAGTTGTTGCTTTCCTTAAACTTTTTTACAACATCTCCATGTGGTGGTCCTGCCATATTCAAACACACACCCCTAGATGTTTATCTGCTATTATTCATGTTGAGTTAGTCAAAAAGTAGGCTGGTTTACTATTGTTACTTGGAACTTCTGTGTCTTCTGATTTGTTCAAAAGATTAGCTGAAGCTTCACTGTGTGTCATTGGGCCAGCTTTGTGGTAGCAAGCATCTGTGCTTCTCTCTGGCTAGTAATGCATGGAAGTGAAGAACAACAAACCTCTGGGAGTCTCCTTCCTTCACCCAATGCAAAAGATACATATCAGAAATGCACTTAAGACTTGTTTAATTTTTAAATCAGTCTTTTTTCCTTAGACAACAGCGGTGCTCGGGTCAGCTTTCATGCACGTCGACTATTCTATCGGGTATTTATTACTACCCACCATCACAGGTACAGGGTAACTCTGCCCACCAAGGCCTAGGTAGATTATTTTTCGAATTATAGGTAGATTATTTTTCGAATTATAGTCTTCTCAAGTTATACGATATTATGAACATAAAAATGAATTTTACTTGGTGGCTTGATGCAATTTTAGAAAATGATCAATGATGCCAAAACCCTGCCTCCAGTGTCCTTTGGACATGGAATCTTGGCCTTGGTCAAGGTCAAATTTTGTGGCTTAGTTTGAAAATGACCTAACATTGAGACAAGGCTGAACTCTAGGAAGATTGATAATGGTTACTCAATTTCAGACCTCTGCTTTTCTCTGTGTTTGTAATGCAGGGTCTGCATTAAATATACACTGTTAGGGCAACACGTGTGACAAAATTGCTTGGCCTCATTGATCCTGTTAAATTTGGTATCTGTCCATTATATTGCTTGATGTGTATTTTAGTCATTCCTGAAACAGGGATAAAGGAGGATGGTACATGCCCCAGAAAGCAAAAGGAAACTGCACTAATATTTGGCCATAAGTTGAAAAAGATATAGCTGTCTCTCTGTGAATTTCATGAATGATATTCTGGCAATGTTTACAGTGGTGGTAATATATTGAATTGAATAGGGCAATAGTTATGATGAGGAGCAGGGGGGATAGAAATAGTGTGCATAAGGTAGACTGACGTGGATGAGAAGGATGTGTCTGCAGTTGGAAAGAAAAAAAAGACAGATCCACCACTTGAACCTCTGTCACACTTTTTAAAGTTTTTACCCCACAAAGCCAATGTCACACGAGGGGCTTTTGCAGTTTGCCCCCCAAACCCACCCAAACCACCACCACCACCACAAATCCCCTCAACCCCACGTTTGGTTTCTCTCTTCTTTTCTTTGTTGTGCGAATCTACTTTTGGTTCCTGTTTTCTTTGTAATGTGAGTCTACTTTTGTTTCCTATTGCTTTCCCTGTTTGCTTCCCCTTCTCCCAACTGAATTTGTAACACTGGTTATGCCAAAATTGTAATGCAGGGTTGTTTATGCGCTGAAGGAATCATAGTATGGTGGTTAATAATGTAGAGTTAACTATGCGACGGATAGTAATATTGGCAATGTTATGCAAATGAGGGAGAAGACATATTGCAAATTTAATTCTATAAGATTAAGGGTGGACAATCTCATTCTTTCACATTAAGGGGTTGAGGGTTTGCTTAATTCCTTTCAGCGTTGAGATAGAGGGTTTAAACCATAATGATAGCGTAATATTTCATTCATCTTTCCTTTCCCCTAATGTAATTTTTAGAAAGAAAAAATTACAAAATGAGGAAGAAGGCATATGCGAATCTCATTCTTTCATATTTCATTCTATCACAAAGTAAGGTAGAACTTATCCTTTTACCTAGTTTTGAGAAATTTCTTTTCAAAAAATCTAGTATTCACATTTGTGAAAAGGTTGAGTATCCTCATGTTTTTAAAGATATTGTATGTATTAGTATATGTTATCCATATGCTCTATAAAAAGAAACACTCACATGCAAGCTTCGAGAGTGTCATTCAACGCTATGAATTTGTCAAATAAAGGATTTAATGAAATGCTGACTGACACCCAACTTTTATCTAATAATTGTTGTATATAACTTGGATGATACTAAGTTTACATCAATTTCAAACAAAATTAAACAAAAGTCTGATCCTGAACCTAAAGTTCCCAAACAGAGAAAAGCAAAGCTAATGATATCTCCCATCTTAATAATTTTCTTCGTTGCTTGCCTTTCCCATCCTTTTTGGCGTTTTCTTCCTTTTTTCAATCAAAATATGTTGAATGGCAGAAAATCGACTTGATGATCTGAAAATAATTACTCACCTTCCAATTTATATGATTTCTTTATTTTGAAACGTCCAAAATATTTAGTATTATTCAAGTTTCATACAGTATTCACCGCCTTCAAAAAATTTAAATTATTAAGATATCCAAATTTATAACTTTGATGTGATATTTTCTCTGTCAACTTAATTTCAACAATTTGGTATTTTGCTTCAGCTGTGATTAGAGGCGGAGTCAAGATTTCAAGTTTATGGGTTCGGAATTTTAATCGCCTTAAGCTACTAGGTTCTAAATACATATTCAATGAATTTTTTAAGACAAATACAGAGTTCGAAATAAAGCTAATGAGTTCGGCCGAACCCCTTCTCGGCACTCTAGCTCTGCCCCTGACTGTGATTAGAGGCGGAGCCAAGATTTCAAGATTATGAGTTCGGAATTTTAATCGCCTTAAGTTACTGAGTTCTAAATTAATAATTTATACATATTTAATAATTTTTTTAAGACAAATATAGATTTCGAAATAAAGCTAATGGGTTCGGTCGAACCCGCTCTCGGCAGTGTAGCTACGCCCCGGGCTGTGATCACTGCTATAATATATAGTATAAGCTAAATTTATATCTTAAACATTATTTTTGTTCGATCACCTTTATATAAGACAGAGTGAGCTATATTTACATAAAAAATAAATAAGAAGAAAGCACTTTTCCAGAATAAAAGGTATTTATGGAATAGTACTAAGTGTAGATGTATGGATGGACTGATAAGAAAGCTTCTAAACAACCAAGATTGGGACTGGCATTTGTGCAGGGAAATTTAGGCAATACGTACAAACTCCAGCGGTGATACAGACATATCAATAGATCCCTTTGGCAGGTGAAAACTTTATCACTTTGATACAACATTTCTGTCATTTACCACATACATTATTTTTTAGGTTGAAGTATACATAAAACAAAGGGAAACAAATTCCAAAAATTAAACAGTCAAAAGTATAGAAAAATAAAATGGAATCCGAAATTGTATTTAATTTTCAGTACTTTCAAGATGTGGAAATTTGGCATATCAGTGCCAGGAAATTTGACATATCATCCTCTTTTCTTTTTCCATTTTCTTCCTTTTTCTTTTGAGATTCTGGCTGTATTTAGGAATATCTTTATTATTGTGAGATGAGGTATGTATTATATATATTACTTTCAATGTTTAATTTCGTCATAAATTAATAAAGCCTCCCCACCGACAAAAATTAACCTTCGCAGAACTAATAGTTGAACTTAAGAACTGTTGTCCAGCGAATTTTCTTCTCCTCGGCCTTTTGGAAACAAAACACACACTACTAAAAAAAATAGAAATTAGCGACGGATAAATTCTATAGATAAACAGAAAAATTCATGACTAATTTTATTTAGCAACGAATTAACGACATAATACTAAGAAATTATGCTCGCTATAAGCGATTTACCGACAGATCAGTGACGAAGTTCGTAATTAATTCTAATTTTTTTTAGTGACATTGGTTCATATAAAATCATAAATCTATATTCTTTTTAATAATGAGGATTTTGTCTAATCATGTCGTGACAACACACTAGAACCGCAAATTAAGAAAGAGGAAAAGAGGTTTTCCCTCTCATATATCTTAAGTTAACTATGATTAACTTCACACTTAAAAAACAGTAAACTTTTCAAACTTATATATTAGTAACAGGTAGCAACTTGCATGACTTCACCTTTCTAAAAGAAAGTATTTTACTTTTCAAAGTTATATTATGATTTCACTTTGCGTCTTACTCTATAGATTTTGGAAGATAATCCTAAATTTCTACTTTATATTGGTAATGTTTTACTCTAAGGTCGGCATACATTCTACCCTCCTCAAACCTATAAAGAGAGGTTACGTAACTCTTATTTGATAAGGACGTTCTTGAGAGTATCGTTGTCTTATATATGATCAAATGTAACTTTTATGCTTTTACTCTCAGTGTCATTTCATGTGAAAGTGTTTGATTGGATACGAAATTTAAGAAATAAAAAAAAATTAGCAAAATGTATGCAAAGTATCAAAATTGCTCTTCGACATATAACTAATTGTATGGTGGTGAGAGTTCCACGTGCCTTTCACTTTGTCACTCCTAGTAAAAATTGAACTTCTATATAGTAAAATCGAAGAAAGTCATATCTCGAGGGTAAATTGAGATCTAGTTTTCAAATAGAAAATTATGTCATTTTTTTCTGTAAATATCCGGTGCGAGTAAATTTTTAAATTTACTTTGTAATCGCCGAAGCGGGTAAGTTTTACCGCAATTTTAGCGTGTCAAAATTCAAACAATGGGGGTGAGGAGGTAATGTATAACTCAGTCCAAACATTGCATGAAGATGCTTTGAACAAAAAAATGACCTATTGAACAACAAACACAAGAAAAATTCGATTTTCCATTTGTTCAAGAGAAAATGTACGACCCTTGACAATTTCCTCTAATTTCAAGACTGGATCCATTCTTTTAATAAATGCTGACTTGTGGTATGATGAAATTTGCTAAAACCTAAATACCACTGACAGTAAATTTCTTGCTGTAGAAGTATATGCAATTGTTACTTCAAGATTAAGAAAAGTACATCACTTTCTCATATCCCATATACTCATGTATCACACCATTAGCTGTCACACCTCCTTTTTGCGCGCCCGCCCCGAAGGGTTAGAAATGCGCGGGTGGAGTTTTTCCAATTTAAGTGACAATATTCGAAACGGGATTATTTATTTAATTTAGAGTCGCCACTTGGGAAAGGTTTGGCTTTTGGTGTCCCAAGTCACCGGTTTATCTTGAATCCCAAATCGAGGAAATTTTCGACTTTTCCAAATGAAGTCTGCGAACCAGAAATTCTAAGTAAGGAATTCTGTTGACCCGAGGGAAGGTGTTAAGCACCCTCGAATCCCGTGGTTCTAGCACGGTCGCTTAAATTGTTATAATGGCTAAATATCTGATTCAAATACATGTTGTGACTTATGTGCTTTTATTAAGTTTTAACCGCTTTTATTATTATCATTTATTTTTATAGAATTGCAACGTCGTGAAAATGTATCTCGAACCACGTCACAATCAATGCACCCGTAATTGTTAACACATTTCGACTCCATTGAGATTTGAAATTGGGTCACATAAATGCGCACCCGAATTTAGGAATGTAATTTGATTAAGTCGCGCCTAAAGAATCTAACGCGTTATTGTCTTCGGGGAGGGGAGTGGAATTCACTAAACAGCCCGTCCCAAATTCTAAGTATTTATTATGACCAATTATTGAGGGCCCCGCAATTTGCCTTTTGATTCGGCGAGGCTCGTCTCATTATTTTAGAAGGGTACCCTACAAGGACTACATTTTTACTACATTTATCTTTAAAGGGAAGGATGATGCCGAATTTTGCTGGTTTAGACAAATACGGACTGAATCCTTATTATGTTTGCCGAACCTAAACTTGTTTGATTACCTGATTGATTGTTTATGAGGCGAAAGCTACGGCATTCTTTGTCTTCAACAAGTGAATATGCTTATTAATTCGCTAAGTGAGATTGCAAACAAACTAACAACATATATTGAGTTATGTTTTAACGACCTCCAAGTTCTATTCTTAACACTCTAACCTATTTGAGATTGATAAAGAAATCGGCTGTTTTATTAGGAAAAATTACTACTAATTGAACTCAAAAATGATTATTAGTTTTTCTCAACAATCATTACATCATTTCGAAACGAAGAATCTGTACCGAAACCTGATATCAAACCGGCATTGGAACAAATAAACTGACAAGCGAAACTGGCATTCATAGCCAGACTTTTAATATGACTGCATGAGAGTTTGTTTGGGATACATCTATCCCAGACCTAATACCACAGATTTGTCGATTCAGTGGTCTAGGCAGAAATACATACAAGTGTTTGCCCTGACTCTATGTTATACAGTCGTAACTAAACCAAACAGTATTATACTGAACTGAACGTATCCCAAATCAAACATGTTGTCTATCATATTGTTATTGCTATTGAACAGCGCTATCTAACAGTCCATCTCAGCAGAATGTATGCTAGTTTTATACAAAGTGTTTGCAGTTTGCAGTAAAATACAATCCCACTAACATTCGACCTATTTTTAACACCAATGTTATAACATGAACAGCTGTTCTTTTCTTTATTTCAACTTCAAACTTTCAACAATACAAAGTTTCAGAGGTTGTGTACCTGGAAATATTTGACAATTGAAGGAAAGGGGGAGTCAGCAGAATATAATGACAACAAAATGCAGCAGCAATCACAGCACTATCAGTAGCAGCAGGGCAGAAATAGCAGCAGACAAAGCAATACAGCAAGAACCCAGCTCGAGTGCAGAGATGCAAATATAGCCAATAGAAAGCAATAGCCAAATAACAGCAACACCCAGTGGAGTAGAATCAGAAACTCCAGATAGTAGTAGACCAATGAAAGCACTCAACTAATAGACACAACTGAGATTTCAAAGGATCAAAATTGGCTTGAACAAATTGAAACAACTGAAAACCCAATAACAATAGGAGGAAGAAGGTTTCTGATTGTTGGTTGTATAGCTTCTATCCCTTAACCTCTCTCTATCTCTGTTTGTGTTTTTCCTATTCAGCTCTTAAGGTTCAATGTCTATCCTTTTGTGTGTGTGTGTATGTATTTCTATCTCTCAATCCTGTCTCTAATTCTGTCTGTATCTCCAGAACTTCAACTCTCCTCTATCTATGCTCTCTCTGACCTCTATTATCCGATGGTATCCTCTCCTTTTTTTTCTATCTCTGTATGTCCTCCCTTTTATAAGCTTTCACATTACCCCTTTTACAGCCTGTTTAGACCAACAGAAACCCCCTCATGTGCTGCCCTCTTTTCAGTTCCACTTAGTCATTTAAGTATTAACCAAAACCCCATCATATTCCCTTGGCAGGCTTACTTTTGTAATGTTTATTATTTCTGAAACTAAAGTAGGGTGTGGGCAGCAGGATGTATCTGACAGCATATGCTGTCAAAACATTTTTAAATCAAACAAAAGCCTTTATGCACATGTTGTGCACAAGTGCACAAATGCACATGTTGTGCACAAGTGCACATGCCCTCCAATTCTGACTGCAACTTAAACAAAATCAAACCCTTTACACTTCTGATTCAGATTAACAACTATAAGTAGCTAAATTCAATTCCCAACTGATTCATACAATGCTAAACAGGAGCAAATCAATTTGTATATTGTTCAAACATCTGAAACTAATTGACGACATATGTCGACTCGACTATACTAGTTATAACTCGTACAATCGAGACCAAAGTCAGACATTTAACAGTATCGAACACATGATTCGAATTGTACTGACTACGCAAAATTACATGGGAAGAATCAGTTGGTCAGTTCACATTTGAAACCCAATTAATTGCACAACAAATACATACATACAAATTATCAGAACAATTAGAAGAAAGACTCAATCAAACAACAAAGGTTCAGGCGAGATGGACAGGAACAGTTGATAAAACTCAAAACACAGATTAAAAACAAAACCAGAACAAATCTTTTAAACGAACATGGACTAACATAAATAAGCAAAGAGAATCAAAACTCACCTCAAATCTTGAAAAATCAAAAGCCTTAACTCGGATTCGGACAGACCTTTCTTAAGGCTGAACGGGCTTTAATCGAAGTGTTTCTCAGATGAGAAACACTTCGATTAAGGTCCATTAGACCTTAATATTTTAGTTTGAACAAAACACGGACCATCGACGAAGACCTTCAAAGTTCCAAAAATTAGATCCGGGATTCGTGCTTCCCTGGTCAGATTCGGACCAAACCAAGCATGGTTTGGTCACGAGGGGGGTCTGGGGACTGTCTGGTGCGAAGTTGAGGTCGATTGGTGTAACTCGGGTTCCGACTCGAATCTTCAAATGAAGATTCGAGAAGGTGGGAAGGGATTCGAACTAAACGGCCAACAGATCGATGTTCAGGGCGGTGAGGGGGTTCTATGGTGTTCAGGCGGAGGTCATCGGCGTTCATGCCGCCGGGATTAATGGCGAGGGATAAGGGGGCGGCTAGGGTTTCGTGGGGAAGGAGGTGAAGACGGAAGCTGGGGTATTGGATAGGGGGCAGGGTGTGGTAGGAGGCTTATATATGGAATGGGGGGATTGATTTCAACCGTTGGATGAGACGAGATGGACGGCTTGGATCTGAAGGTTTAAACGAAACGTCGTCGTTTGGCTTAGTAGGGGTCAGAATTGGTTCGGGTAACGGGTCGGGTAGTGGGGTTACGGGTGAAAGATCCGGACCGTTGGATCGGCTTGGTTTAAACGGTTGTGATGGGTTGGCATCGAAACGACGTAGTTTTGGTGTTAAACTACGTCGTTTTATGGCCTGGGGGTGGGCTGTTTGGACTGGTGGCTTGGGCTGTCCGTTTGGGCATTATTTGTTTGGGCCAATTTTAATAAATTGGCCCAAATCCGGAAAGGCAAGGCCCCCCCCTTTTTTTTTATTATTATATAAAAAGAAATACAAAACTAAATAAAATCAAACACCCAATACAATTATTCACACACACGTTAAAATAATTCAAAAATGGGTAAAATTAAACAAAAAATAAAATCACGGACGAAGATGCCTATTTATGATTTTCTATTTAACGACCGGATTACGGTTTGAATTATGCAGGACACATATATTTTCGAATTTTAGTTTTTTAATAAAGTAAATAAATAAAAATGGGCCGAAGTCACAAATAAATCAACAAGGTGCCGCACAGAAATTCAAAATTGTACAGCAGGGCCAATTATTATTTTTTTTATTTCTTTTTGAAGCGATTGTCGTGCGAAACAAAAATCACATGCTCACAGCTGCCCCTCTTTGTTCGGAAACACGAAGGGTTTTCGTGCAAAGACAAAGTGAGCGTGTATGAGCGATTTTTTGCCTGTAGACCACTCCGCATGAAGCATTTTGAAAGATCCGACCGAATCTTGCTTCAAAGATTTCCTACATATCCTGGGCTAAACAGGAATCAGGTCAATGTAGTTCGGGAAGTTTTGGTAGCTGGGACTACCATGGGATTGCAATGCTTGCTGCTACTGCTGCTGCTGTTGTCACTGCTACGTTACTGACCGCCTTATTACAACCAAAGAAAAATTGAAACTGAACTAAATACTTATATGCATGTCAACTGCTAGTTACAAGATCCCTATTTATGATTCTTTGGCGACTTGATCTTGAGTCTTAGTTGATTGGGCTTGGAGACTTCGATCTGAATCTTGATGCTTGCGAGTTGTGGCGACTTGCTTAATCTCCGGGATACTCAGTGAGACGCGACTGGCAGAGTTCTGGACCTTAATCAAATCTTGGAGCGATCCGCCTTCCATTTTCTCCAGTATCTCGGGACATCTTCTTTTCTTCTTTGATTTTGAGTTGAGACTCATCTCGCGGGTCATTTCGATCCGTGTGGCTCGAGGTTAGACCTGCGGGAAAAAACAAACAAACGAACGAAATTTTCTGCCCCAGTTTCACTAGGAAAATTTCGTTAATTATTCACCAGGAAGTTCATAAAATTGATGAAAGAGGATATGAATGCCCAGTTCAGGGTTGGAGCCCCAACATCGGCTAGCTGGGGAGAGGTTCGGTTTAGGGTTTAAAACCCTAATGCTGACTAAAGGAAAATTCAGTTTAGGGTTTAAAACCCTAATGCTGATTGCATGGAAAAGCTCAGTTTAGAGTTTAAAACTCTAATGCTGGCTAAAAGGAAAAAGTTCAGTTTAGGGTTTAAAACCCTAATGCTGACTAAAGGAAAATTCAGTTTAGGGTTTAAAACCCTAATGCTGATTGCATGGAAAAGCTCAGTTTAGAGTTTAAAACTCTAATGCTGGCTGAAAGGAAAAAGTTCAGTTTAGGGTTTAAAACCCTAATGCTGACTAAAAGGAAAATTCAGTTTAGGGTTTAAAACCCTAATGCTGATTGCATGGAAAAGCTCAGTTTAGAGTTTAAAACTCTAATGCTGGCTGAAAGGAAAAAGTTCAGTTTAGGGTTTAAAACCCTAATGCTGACTAAAAGGAAAATTCAGTTTAGGGTTTAAAACCCTAATGCTGATTGCATGGAAAAGCTCAATTTAGAGTTTAAAACTCTAATGTTGGCTGAAAGGAAAAAGTTCAGTTTAGGGTTTAAAACCCTAATGCTGACTAAAAGGAAAATTCAGTTTAGGGTTTAAAACCCTAATGCCGATTGCATGGAAAAGCTCAGTTTAGAGTTTAAAACTCTAATGCTGGCTGAAAGGAAAAAGTTCAGTTTAGGGTTTAAAACCCTAATGCTGACTAAAAGAAAAATTCAGTTTAGGGTTTAAAACCCTAATGCTGATTGCATGGAAAAGCTCAGTTTAGAGTTTAAAACTCTAATGCTGGCTGAAAGGAAAAAGTTCAGTTTAGGGTTTAAAACCCTAATGCTGACTAAAAGGAAAATTCAGTTTAGGGTTTAAAACCCTAATGCTGATTGCATGGAAAAGCTCAGTTTAGAGTTTAAAACTCTAATGCTGGCTGAAAGGAAAAAGTTCAGTTTAGGGTTTAAAACCCTAATGCTGACTAAAAGGAAAATTCAGTTTAGGGTTTAAAACCCTAATGTTGATTGCATGGACAAGCTCAGTTTAGAGTTTAAAACTCTAATGCTGGATGAAAGGAAAAAGTTCAGTTTAGGGTTTAAAACCCTAATGCTGACTAAAGGGAAATTCAGTTTAGGGTTTAAAACCCTAATGCTGATTGGCTGGGGATAGAGCTCTAGAATGCTATACGATCATCTTTCTGAGTTTTCTTGTTTTAATAGAAAAATAAGAGGGAGTTTTGCGGGAACTTACCTTTTGAGTGAATTCCTTATTGCCAAAATGTTTCTTGTACCCGTGTACCTTCTTCTTTGGGCGACACCTGCTTCTTGCACGGTTGTCTTGGATTAATACCTGTTTCGACTTAAAGAACAATTGTTAGTTCGAAAATGACGGTCGGTTCGGTGACCTTGATCGTTCCCGGTTGCTTTGTTGCGTCTTCATTTCTGTTGTGAAGTCCCGCCATTGATTTGATTCATATGCCGAAACCCTTTAGACCGCTCAGGCTTGTATTTCCAGATTCTGTGATGATTTGCCTCGTAAGGCTCTTTTTTCTTTTCTCTTTTTTTTGTGTCCCGTTTTGCTTGGAGGTTCTCAACGGGGATTTTATTGGAGGTATTTTGTGGGGATTTGTACAAAAGGGAAGCTCTGTGGGGAATATTTACAAAGTGGATTCTTTGTGTGGATTTTTGTACAATGGGCATGCTGGGGATTTATTTCAAAGTGGGATTTCTAGGATTTGTTGGGGTAAGCTTGTTGGGGAATGTTTACAAAAGGACTCGCTGGGATGTGCTGGGGAGATTCCATTTTTTTTTTTATATTGAGGAGATTCTGTGGGAGATTGTACAAGACTCTGTTGGGATTTGTACAGGGGGAGACTCTGTGGGGATTTGTCCGAAGGTGGACTTGCTGGGGAAGATTTCAAGATTTCTCTCTTTTTCCTTTACTCCGGAACACCATCAAACGTCATGATTCATCATGCTTGGGTAATCATATCAACGAGATGAGGTGCTTTCCTTCATGAGACGGGATTCCGTGCAAACAAACCATGCCACCTACTCTTTCCGGTGTGTCCTGAACTCGGGGTTAAAATGCAAAAGGGATTCGAAAAGAAACAAAGCAGGGGAAAACAAATCAGAAAAGGAATACCCTTTTCGGGACGAGAAAGACTTATCTGAGGAAGATAACGCTGGCTTTAAATGACATGACATGCTCTTTGGACTGGACGTCCGACCTTCCATGAACTTGCGTTTTCCTGAACCAGAACAGATCTGTGATTCCAAAACCGGTGGAACTTTGCCGAGACCTTCTTGGGGTGGCGTCATTCCTTTTCGGCCAACAGCGCCCTTTGCGGGTTTTCACTGGCTGACCTCTCTCATTTCTCTTCCTGTCATCGCTTGATAGCACTCTTTGCGAGTTTTTACTAAACAAGCTCTCTCATTTTGGTTTCTCTACTCCCGTCGCCTCGTGGTGCCCGAAGGTTTTCACCGCCGAGACTCTCTCATTTTATTTCTCTCAACTCAGGGTGTGCCGGTTTCCATTTGTGATGCTTATTGGTTTCCCACTATCTTTGGTAATTGATTTGAAGGCTTGTACTTGGTAAAGAGAGGTAGCTGATACTAAACTTCTCAAGTGTCCGACATGCCCCGGTTTTCAATTTCAGGGTGGATGGGATTTTGTTGTTGGTGTGACTGAACCTCAGGGAGAGGCTGCCTACGTATCCTTTCGGAATCAAGTCAAACGTAGTTCAGGCCTCAATCAATGTTTTGTTTCGTTTTGTTTTCTTTTTTTTTTTTTTTTTTTTGTAAGCGGCTCAAAAGTTGGTAGAGAGAATTGGGTAGTGTTTGGGGAGCAGTGGGGAATAAACACCTTCGCCATTTTCAACGTGTCAGGACCACTTGGAGTATGATCTAGACGTAGTACCTCTTGACTGCATCTGCATTCACCGCTGTGTCAGGGTCATTTCCTTCGATATCACCTAAATACAATGCTCCTCTTGGCAATATTTTCCTTACGATGTATGGGCCTTTCCAATTTGGGGCAAACTTTCCTTTTGCTTCTTCATGATGCGGCAGAATACGCCTCAGTACCAATTGTCCTACTTCGAAATTCCGAGGTCGGACTTTCTTGTTGTAAGCACGGGCCATCCTTCGTTGGTATAACTGTCCGTGACAAACTGCAGCCATCCGCTTTTCATCAATCAACGTCAATTGCTCCAGTCGAGTCTTAACCCACTCGCTGTCCTCGATTTCTGCTTCGACAATGATTCGAAGTGAAGGAATCTCTACCTCTGCCGGTATTACGGCCTCGGTCCCATAAACCAAAAGATAAGGAGTCGCTCCCACCGATGTGCGTACCGTAGTGCGGTACCCCAATAATGCAAAAGGTAACTGCTCATGCCACTGTCGGGAACTTTGTATTGTTTTCCTCAAAATCTTCTTGATGTTTTTATTTGCAGCTTCCACAGCACCATTGGCTTTTGGCCGATAAGGAGTGGAATTCCTGTGTGTTATCTTGAATTGCTCGCACACATCTCCCATCAAGTGACTGTTCAAGTTTGCTGCATTATCTGTAATGATAGTCGCAGGAATACCGAAGCGACAGATAAGATTTGAGTGTACAAAATCCACTACAGCTTTCTTGGTGACCGACTTGAGAGTGACAGCCTCTACCCATTTTGTGAAGTAATCGATGGCAACCAGTATAAACCTGTGTCCATTCGAAGCCTTTGGTTCAATTGGTCCAATGACGTCCATGCCCCAAGCGACAAATGGCCAAGGTGCGGACATGGGATGCAGTTCCGTGGGAGGTGCATGAATCAAATTACCGTGCACCTGACACTGATGACACTTCCGAACGAAACTAAAGCAATCCTTTTCCATGGTCATCCAGTAATAACCTGCTCGAAGGATTTTCTTTGCCAAGACATACCCGTTCATGTGAGGTCCACACACACCTGCGTGTACTTCGTGCATGATCTTTCTCGCTTCCTCGATATCGACACATCTTAAGAGATTGAGGTCCGGAGTCCTCTTATATAACAATTCACTGCTCAAAAAGAAACCACTTGCATGTCGCCTAATGGTCCTCTTTTGATCTCCAGTTGCATGCTCGGGGTATTCTTGTGTCTTCAGGAATTTCTTGATGTCATGGTACCAAGGCTGCGTATTTGATCCCGCCTCGATTACACTGCAGTAACCGTGTCTTTCCTTGATTTGGATTTCCAAAGGATCGACGTGGGCGTCGCCCGGGTAGGGTAGCATAGAAGCCAGAGTAGCAAGTGCATCTGCCAGTTCATTGTGACACCTCGGAATATACCTGAATTCTATTGAGGTAAAGCGCTTGCTGAGGTCCTCCACATGTTGTCGGTATGGGATAAGTTTGACATCCCGAGTTTCCCATTCGCCTTGAACTTGCCGGATGATCAGGTCAGAATCTCCCATAATCAGTAAGTCTTTGACATCCTGATCGATTGCCATATGTATGCCCATAATGCAGGCTTCATATTCAGCTGTATTATTTGTGCAGAAGAAACGAAGTCTAGCTGTGGCGGGATAATGCTGACCGGCAGGTGAGATCAAAATTGCCCCAATCCCTATACCCTTGGCGTTCACGGCTCCGTCAAAGAACATCTTCCAAACATGAGCTTCCTCTGAGATCACTTCTACGGTGTTTACCTCTTCATCTGGAAAGTAGGTATCCAATGGCTGGTATTCCTCATCGACCGGGTTTTCGGCCAAATGATCTGCTAACGCCTGGGCTTTCATTGCCGTGCGAGTGACATAAACTATGTCGAATTCCGTAAGCAAGATTTGCCATTTAGCCAGTCTCCCAGTAGGCATTGGTTTCTGAAATATATATTTCAAGGGATCCAACCTGCTTATGAGGAATGTAGTGTGGGCTTGGAGATAATGCCTCAGCTTTTGAGCAACCCATGTGAGAGCGCAGCATGTCTTTTCCAACAGAGTGTATTTGGCCTCGTAGCTGGTGAATTTCTTGCTCAGGTAGTAGATCGCCTGCTCCCTTTTCCCGGTCACATCGTGTTGCCCGAGGACGCAGCCAAAAGAGTTCTCCAAGACTGTCAGATACAAGAAAAGTGGCCTCCCTGGTTCGGGAGGGACCAAGACTGGGGGATTCGAAAGGTACTCTTTGACTTTATCAAAGGCTTCTTGACACTCCGTTGTCCACTTAATCGCCGCATCTTTTCTTAACAACTTGAATATGGGCTCACACGTGCTTGTCAGCTGGGCAATAAACCGACTGATGTAGTTCAGCCTGCCCAAAAGACTCATCACGTCTTTCTTCGTTCTTGGGGGAGGTAGATCTTTGATAGATTTTATCTTAGTCGGATCTAGCTCGATACCTCTCCTGCTTACGATGAAACCCAAAAGTTTACCTGACGGAACTCCGAAAGCGCATTTGGCTGGATTTAGCTTCAAGTCATACTTCCTTAGCCTCTCAAAGAATTTCCTCAAGTCTTGGATGTGATTATCCTGTGTCCTGGACTTGACTATTACATCGTCCACGTACACCTCTATTTCCTGATGCATCATGTCATGGAAAATGGCGGTCATGGCCCTCATGTAAGTAGCCCCAGCATTCTTTAGACCAAATGGCATGACCCGATAACAGTAGGTGCCCCAAGGCGTGGTGAAAGCAGTTTTCTCGGCGTCCTCTTCATCCATCAGCACCTGATGATATCCAGCGTAACAATCTACGAAGGATTGTATCTCGTGTTTGGCGCAATTATCAACGAGGATGTGGATGTTGGGCAGCGGGAAATTATCTTTGGGACTTGCTCTGTTCAGATCTCGGTAATCTACACATACCCGAGTTTTCCCGTCCTTTTTCGGTACTGGAACCACATTCGCCAACCATGTTGTATATTGGACTACCCGGATCACTCCTGTTTTCAGTTGCTTGGTGATCTCCTCTTTAATTTTGTCACTGACCTCGGTTTTGAACTTTCGTTGCTTTTGTTGAACCGGAGGACAATCAGGATGAATCGGCAATTTGTGAACCACTAGATCGACACCTAGTCCCGGCATGTCATCATATGACCAAGCAAACACGTCTTTAAATTCAAGAAGAAGTTGAATTATCGCCTCTCGCGTTTTCTTGTCCGTGTGAATGCTTATCTTGGTCTCCCGGATTTCTTCCGGGGTTCCTAAATTTACCGGTTCAGTGTCATTCAGATTTGGCTTAGGTTTATTCTCGAAATATTCCAACTCTCGGTTTATCTCCCTAAAAGCCTCTTCCGCATCATATTCTGGTTCTGGGTTCATTAATTCGCAGTTAAATAGCTCATTGTGATCTGGGCGTGAAGTCCGCAAGCATGTCATATTTAAAGCCGCATTATTAGGACTGAAAAGGAAGATAAGAGGAAAAGTAATAAAATCAGAACAAAAGAAAGAATAGGAAAGCAATGATGATTTTTTTTATTTTCTTTGGAAAATTGGAAGACAACAACGTTTACAACTAGGAATTCGGAACAACAATTGAAAAGAAGAAAACGTTCAAGTTATGTCCCGGAGATAACTTGTGATACAGGAAAGGTGGCAGGACAGGTCTACCCGGACTTCCGTCTAGTTGGGAATGGCGTGATCTCCCAGTTTTGGAGCTTGGCGTTTGGCCCCATGTACATCATCTCAGCAGTGCTCGTGCCTTCGCCTGGTTGAACCATGTGGACCTCGTAGAGCATTTCCCTCATTGCCCCACATATTTCCTCGATTTCCTCAACTGTGAAGACCTCATCTTCTTCTTCTTCAGTGTACCTTGGCCTGACAAAAGTCGCATGTAAATCCGGCAGTGGTTGAGGCAACTTCCAGCCCTCATTTCTCCTTTTCTTTGCCCATTTTTCGTCTGCTGGAGTAGGTTTGAAACCTAGTCCAAAAGGTTTCTTGATGACTGGTAAAGTAATGGGTTCCGTCATTCCCTGAAGGGTTCGTCCAAGCCCCTTCCCTGGCCTAAATCCGTGTCGGATCATCTCTTTGGCCACCATAACCGAAGCGTTAGACAAGAAAGGCTGGGGGCAAGGTACTCCCTCTTCGTGCTTGCTCTGCCAATACCACCTCGAAAGCTTGATAGACCGTATGCTCGCTCCCTTCTCTTGGTTCAAGATACGGGATAGATGGGTCCCGATAAATGGCATGTTCATCTTCTCCATGGACCACGATCTCTTGGTCTTCATACTCGAACTTCACCATCTGGTGAAGAGTAGAAGGCACGGCTCCTGCCGCATGGATCCAAGGCCTGCCAAGGAGGAAATTGTAAGATGTGTCCATGTCGATCACTTGGAAAGTGACTCGAAATTCGACTGGTCCTATGACCAGCAGCAGGTCTATTTCTCCCATGGTGTCTCTCTTGATACCATCGAAAGCTCTTACGCAGACGTTGTTGGGTCGGATTCTTCCGGTCTCAATTTCCATTCTTTGCAGCGTGGAGAGCGGGCAAATGTCAACACCTGATCCCCCATCCAGCATCACCCGCTTGACATAGTAGTCCTCACATTTGACTGTTAAATGCAATGCCTTGTTGTGTGCTGCTCCTTCCGGGGGTAGATCGTTCTTGCTGAAGGAGATTTGGTTGACGGCGAAGAATCTTTCTGTCATCCGCTCTAATTGCTCCACCGAGGTTTCAACCGGCACATATGCCTCATTCAGGGTCTTCAGTAAGGATCTTTTGATGCTCGGCCGATCTTGTCAATAATGATAGCATGGACACCTGCTCAGGGTGCTTGCGCAACTGATCTATCACTTCGTAATCCGGCATCTTCATTTGTTGGAAGAACACTTCCGCTTCTTCAACACTCACGGGCTCCTTTGGAGGGAAGCGCCTTTGTGTGGCGTTGTTCAGTTCTTGGGTATTTGAGTACCCTCCAACGAAAGTATTTTCTGGAAGTTCTTCCATGACCTCCTTACCTTTGTATGTTACCAAAGTCTTTTGATAATTCCACGGCACTGTGGACGGGTTGGTCATTGGCTTTTGTGGCACGCGTCCGATAACCACTGGCTCATTCAGCCGAGGTGGTTGAATCGTCCCCCGGACCACATAGGCCCCTTTTGGCACGTACATAGGTTTTGTCTTTTTGATCCCGAAGTTCTGCGTCTTCTTGGCTTGACCCCGCGGTATGTAAAGAACTCCACCCTTTGCTGGTACCACTTTCTTCTCCACCTTCTTTTCAGGCTTGCTTTCTGCAGCCTTGACCTCCTCCCCCCTTTCTGATTTCTGGTCTATTTCAGGCCTCCTCCCCGTGTCGACAATGGCAATTATGGCTTTCAAGGCAGGGTCGAACTCTTTGTCTTCACAAATCATGCCGACCAGCGGCCCATTATTGTGAGCGGGCAATGGATTGTTAGTCACATTTGGGATCTCTTCGTCCCTTAGCACTATTTTTCCCTGCTCTATCAAATTTTCGACCACTCTTTTCAATGACCAGCAGTCGTTTGTATCATGTCCTTCGGCCCCTGAATGATAGGCGCATCTGACTCCGGCTTTATAAGAAGGAGATGTCGGGTTTTGCCTCGTTTGGGGAATTGGTTGCAAGAAACCCAACTGGACTAGCTTAGGGAACAATGTGGAGTATTGTTCACCGATGGGCGTGAAAGTCCGCCGTCGAGGTGGCTCCTGGGGGCGGTAGTTATTCTGCGGGGGTTGTGGGTTATAGTGGTTGCGGTAAGGAGGCTGATTTCTGGGAGGTGGAGCTGGGCCTCGGTTGGCTTGTTGTGGTGAATGGTTATAAGGTTGGGCATTCATGACCATATAAGGTTGATGAGCATATGCCACATTTGAGTGGGGGTAGTAGTGTTGTGGGGCCCTTTCCGGAAAATGGGGCCTGGGATGACGATACTCCCTTGCTTCAGAGGCTGCCATAGCCGTTTCTTCCTTCTTCTTCCCCCTTGTCGTCCCTCCAGACCCGCTTTGGACGGCCTGGGAGGTTGCCCTTAGGGCTGCTTGACTCAGAATCCGACCCGTTTTCAGCCCATTCTCTACCATCTCTCCTATCTTGATTGCTTCCGCGAATGGCTTACCCATGGCCGACATCATGTTTTGGAAATAGTCAGACTCTTGAGCCTGGAGAAAGGTAGTGACCATTTCCACTTCATCCATGGGAGGCTTCACTCTCGACGCCTGTTCACGCCACTTAATAGCATACTCTCTAAAGCTTTCCGAAGGCTTCTTCTTCAAATTCGACAGAGAGTTTCGGTCTGGCGCAATGTCGATGTTATACTGGAATTGCTTTACAAAATCTCTGGCGAGATCATCCCATATATGCCATCGGGACATTTCCTGATCCATATACCATTCCGAAGCTATCCCTACTAAGCTTTCCCCAAAATACGCCATTAGCAGTTCTTCTTTTCCGCCGGCTCCCCGCAATTGGTTGCAGTATTTCTTAAGATGTGCAATGGGGTCACCGTGCCCATCGTATTTCTCGAACTTGGGGGTCTTGAAACCCGTCGGCAGGTGCACGTGAGGGAACATGCACAGGTCGGCGTAAGAGACGCTCTTTTGTCCGCTCAACCCTTGCATATTCTTCAAACTTTGTTCAAGGCTTCTCATTCTCTTAGCAATCTCATTTTGTTCTGCAATCCTGGGGTTCTGATCCTGTCCCGGTGCGAGTTCGCACTGAGGCGGTAGAGGATTATTGTTGGTAGCGAACCTGGTTGGTTCCATTGAGAACGATGGTGCTTGGAATGTAAAAGAGGATGAGTCAAAGCTTGGCTTGTATGTGGCAGGCTGTGCCGTAGCTGGGCAAGGCGATGCAGTAAAGATGTTCATGCTTGCATCAGTGGCCGACATTCGGGGATGAGGCTCAGAAGGTGATCCTGCGGAGAAAGCGGAGTTGGCTGGGTACCCGAATGGGGTAGCAGGGTAATTTATGGGGACATTAGAAGTCCCACCTGACCTGGAGAATAATTCAGGGAATCCGGGGACGACACTTGGCGGCTCTTTCCCATTGTTCCAGTCATCCAGCATTTCCAACATGCGGAGCCGTAGGATTCTATTTTCTTCCGCAGTTGCGGATTCAGGCGTGAGGACGGCTGAGATTGAGCTCTCCTCAGAGACGGGGACTGTTTGCAATGGAATTTCCGAAGACATTTCCACACTTCCTTTTGACCTGGTGAAGTAAGTGTGAGTACTGCTTCTAGTCCTAACAACAGGTAGTTGAACACCTCTCCTTGATCTCGTGAAGTATGAATGCGAGGCCAGACTTTCACCAAACCAACCGTCTTTTCAAAAACCCTGGAAAATGCTCAATGACAAGTGCACGGTTAATTTGCAGCAAATAACGGATAGTTAATCTCACGTTGGGCATGATGCACCTATACAGTTAAGTGGATTGCTATATGTCTGCTACGAGAGCATGCGTCATTCCGGTATTTTTCCTCTTATTTCCCTTTTTTTTTCTTTTCTTTTGTTTTCCTTTTATTTTATTTACATTTATTTTTCTTTTATATTTTTTTTGTAGCAAAAGAAAATGCGATCGGATCCGATGAGGATTGCCTACGTATCACGATACTCAGTGAATCAGATCATTACGTAGTTCGAAAACACAAATGAGCGTGAAAGAAGCAAACTCTTTATTATTGAAGCAGTCTATTACAAACTACATTTTGCAAAAGAAAAAGCAAACTTTGAAAATAAACCTAGACTCAAAAAATAGACTAAAAATCACCCTGATGAAAAAACAGGCAGAAGATGCTAAGATACAGATTTGACCTATGAATGCATTATGGTTTTAAAAATTGGTTTCCGCGGGGCGTCGTTCGGCCTCGCCGCGGTCCTAGGCGTGAGATCCCTCTCAAGTTGCTCTAGCTCGTGCATAGTCTGCTTGACATAAACCATTACTGCCGAGAGGAAGGTAACACTAGACATGTTCTCACATCGTAGACATCGTCTGGTGATGGCGTGGGCAACGGCTTTGATCCTATCTCTGGTTTGCTTCTTCTCTACAAGCAGGTGCTTTATCTGATCGCTGCATATCTTGAAGACTTGAACATCTTGCACGTGTTGATGCTTCAATCGCCGTACTTCCAATTTCATATGGGCTATTGTGTCATACCAGTATCTGCTTTCCATTTGGAAATCCTTGGCCTGACTAGCTGCTTTGATTTCAAGTGCTGCCATCTCTCTCTTTATTTTAGCAACAGTCTTCTCGTGGTCGCCTTCCAATTGATTCAGGTGTCTGCGATGCTTATCTGCTCTTGTATCCCACTGTGCCTTGAACTCTGCTATGATGTTTTCAGATTTCTCCAAACCATCTCGCCATTCCCTGATTTCACCTTTTAGCCCTTTTATCAGCTGCTCGTCCGATCGACGCCTTGGTTGTCTATCTGCGTCCAACCTTATTTGTTTGATCTGAGCTCTGAGCATCTCATTTTCTTGAGTTAACCTGTTCCGCTCTCCCAGATCGGTAGCAATTTGCACGCTGTGCTCGTATTTCATGCCTTCTACTTGTTGTTTTAATCTGCTGATTTCGGCACAATAACCTCTTTCCTTTGCTAACCAATCCCAATGCCTTTTCGATGACTCGGTGAAATCCCGGATGTGGGGTCTCTTAGCTGGCCTTTCATGCTCGAGTTCCCTTCTATACCATGCAAGGTAACCTGGCGCCGTTTCTCCCTTGGCTCGATCCCGCACGCAAGTATCTGATTTCAAATATTGACCCTCATTCCAGATTTGGCGAATCTTCGCTTCTGGGAATTGTCCGTTAGGACTTATCTCAACTGTTTGAGTGCTAAGATCTTCCTCATGAGGTACTGTCTGGCACCTTCCGAACTGTCTCAAAACTCGGCAGGGTGCGTAAGGTTGAATGCTCTTAAGCCCCATCAGTAAGAAATGAGTTTTAGCCGCCGACATATATAAGATCTCATCAACAGGTAACCATCCCAACGCCCATTGTATTTGGCTGGCAGTAAGAGCTTGCAAGAACGAGGTCCATGCCAGGACTCCTTTAGGCCAAGTGATCTCTCTGGTTCTCGTGTAAGATTCTTCTATGCGGGTTTTTTCCGGGGAACCATGGCTCAATACCCCGGAATGATGGCAGAGGTGCTCGGTCATCCATATCTGTAGGAGCAAGTTACAACCTTCGAAGAAATTTCCCCCAGCTTTACAAGTTGTGAGAGCTCGAAAGATGTCAGATACCACCATTGGCGCGAGAGTGCTGCCACTTTGCGTGAGTAAAGTGCTGGCGACCCCAGATATCTTCAAATCAATGTTTCCATCTTTTCTCGGAAATACCAGAAGACCCAGAAACGTTATCATGAACGCCACCCGTCTGTGCTCGTCCCACTTCTGACGAACTCCTTTGCTGCACAGTTTGTTGATTGGATTATTGAATCCCCCCTCGTGACCGTATCTATCATATATGAAGCATGGAGTACAGAATCCGGCTGCTAGATCCGGGTTGTGGACCGTTCTAGGTATTTTCAATGAATCCAGGAACCGATGTACCGTGACGACTCTTGGGGCGACCAAGTATTTTTCCTTCAACGGGAGTTCAGTATTCCCGATGTATCCAGCCATTTCTTCCAAAGTTGGGGTGAGCTCAAAATCAGAGAAATGGAAAACATTGTGCGCCGGGTCCCAATAGGTAACCAAAGCTCTTATGATATCTCCCCGAGGCTGGACTTCCAACAGACCCACAAGACCTTTCAAATATTTCTTAACCTCATTTTGTCCTTCAACACCTAGATCATTCCACCATAGCCGTAACTTGACAGGGATTTTGGTCATTATTGAAAAATGTTCATTTTGCATCGTGCTCATCCTGCACATTTATTAAGGTGATTTTAACAAAATTGACTGACTCAAAAAATATATATTTTTTTAGAGAGGATCAAGCTTTGCCCACGGCCTTTAAACACTTCAGAGACAAAGATTTTAAGGCTGTGCGGGTCTAAAAAAACGCTAAACAAGACCCAAAGGTGGCTGTTTATGCAAAGTCAGCCTTCCGGCGTCCCTTTCGGGAACATTTGGCTATTTATGATAAAACAATGTCACCTGACTTATTTACGACTCTATTAAAAATTTGACACATCTTTTATTTATTTATTTACTGATTTTTGGCTATTTAGAAAAATGGGGTTGAACCCGACGAGGGTTGCCTACGTATCTCACATCCGGTGAGAATCAAACCGGCGTAGTTCGGGCATATCATGAATAGAGAAAACCTAGAAATCAAGAATAAGTATTATTATTTTGAAAAAAGATAAAGGCTTAAGAAAAAATATTTTTTTTTTTATGCAATATTTGGATCATTAGTCTGAATTTATAAAAGGGGTACTACAAAAGACAACACACTTTTTGAATTATGGATTTTCCATTTTTTTTTTACTTTTAAAATAAACACTTTTTCTTTTTTTTTGATTTTGAAAGTGATAAAAGAATTTTTTTTTTTTATTATTTTTTTTTTTAATAACTCTCAATAAAAGACAGTTTTTTTTTTAGTAAAAAAAATTCCGGCGAGGTTTTGACACTACTTGGACATTGGTTTTATTCTCCAAAAATAAGTAATTATCTCCCCTACGCTGCTATTTTCCCCTTTTTAGGAACCGGTCGACATGCGGAACCGAAGCAAATAAATGCACAACACAAATAGGATGCACCAGGGGGTCTTTTTCGTTTCAGGCTGCCTGTCCTAGACGGACCCAACCCCTGTGTTGAGTCCCCTAAGTCAAATGCAACATGATGCAGATAAGCGTTCCTACTAGGGATCCGGCATGAAGTCAAGTTATTCTAGGTTCGTAACCTGGGTATTTGTTCTAGACTGTGCACCCGAGCGGACAACTCGAGTCGAGGAGGGGGCTACGTACCGGGGACCCGCGAGATCGTCCGGCTTTGTAACTTGTCCGTCCTCTTTCTTATTTTAGGTATTGACATTAACAGAATAGGGAGTCCCGACCAGCGAGCTTCTCCCCGGAAGTAAGAAGAGAAAGGTTTCGGCACAGTTTATATACAGTTCAGATAATATCAAAGCGGTAAAAGACAACATTTAGCACGTTACGCAAAAAACATGTAATAAAAATCAGATAATAAAGCCAAATATAACAATTATTCTAAGCTCGAATTCTTGAACCCTGAACCAGTGGTTCTGGGTGTACAATTCCCCAGCGGAGTCGCCAGAGCTGTCACACCTCTTTTTTGCGCGCCCGCCCCGAAGGGTTAGAAATGCGCGGGTGGAGTTTTTCCAATTTAAGTGACAATATTCGAAACGGGATTATTTATTTAATTTAGAGTCGCCACTTGGGAAAGGTTTGGCTTTTGGTGTCCCAAGTCACCGGTTTATCTTGAATCCCAAATCGAGGAAATTTTCGACTTTTCCAAATGAAGTCTGCGAACCAGAAATTCTAAGTAAGGAATTCTGTTGACCCGAGGGAAGGTGTTAAGCACCCTCGAATCCCGTGGTTCTAGCACGGTCGCTTAAATTGTTATAATGGCTAAATATCTGATTCAAATACATGTTGTGACTTATGTGCTTTTATTAAGTTTTAACCGCTTTTATTATTATCATTTATTTTTATAGAATTGCAACGTCGTGAAAATGTATCTCGAACCACGTCACAATCAATGCACCCGTAATTGTTAACACATTTCGACTCCATTGAGATTTGAAATTGGGTCACATAAATGCGCACCCGAATTTAGGAATGTAATTTGATTAAGTCGCGCCTAAAGAATCTAACGCGTTATTGTCTTCGGGGAGGGGAGTGGAATTCACTAAACAGCCCGTCCCAAATTCTAAGTATTTATTATGACCAATTATTGAGGGCCCCGCAATTTGCCTTTTGATTCGGCGAGGCTCGTCTCATTATTTTAGAAGGGTACCCTACAAGGACTACATTTTTACTACATTTATCTTTAAAGGGAAGGATGATGCCGAATTTTGCTGGTTTAGACAAATACGGACTGAATCCTTATTATGTTTGCCGAACCTAAACTTGTTTGATTACCTGATTGATTGTTTATGAGGCGAAAGCTACGGCATTCTTTGTCTTCAACAAGTGAATATGCTTATTAATTCGCTAAGTGAGATTGCAAACAAACTAACAACATATATTGAGTTATGTTTTAACGACCTCCAAGTTCTATTCTTAACACTCTAACCTATTTGAGATTGATAAAGAAATCGGCTGTTTTATTAGGAAAAATTACTACTAATTGAACTCAAAAATGATTATTAGTTTTTCTCAACAATCATTACATCATTTCGAAACGAAGAATCTGTACCGAAACCTGATATCAAACCGGCATTGGAACAAATAAACTGACAAGCGAAACTGGCATTCATAGCCAGACTTTTAATATGACTGCATGAGAGTTTGTTTGGGATACATCTATCCCAGACCTAATACCACAGATTTGTCGATTCAGTGGTCTAGGCAGAAATACATACAAGTGTTTGCCCTGACTCTATGTTATACAGTCGTAACTAAACCAAACAGTATTATACTGAACTGAACGTATCCCAAATCAAACATGCTGTCTATCATATTGTTATTGCTATTGAACAGCGCTATCTAACAGTCCATCTCAGCAGAATGTATGCTAGTTTTATACAAAGTGTTTGCAGTTTGCAGTAAAATACAATCCCACTAACATTCGACCTATTTTTAACACCAATGTTATAACATGAACAGCTGTTCTTTTCTTTATTTCAACTTCAAACTTTCAACAATACAAAGTTTCAGAGGTTGTGTACCTGGAAATATTTGACAATTGAAGGAAAGGGGGAGTCAGCAGAATATAATGACAACAAAATGCAGCAGCAATCACAGCACTATCAGTAGCAGCAGGGCAGAAATAGCAGCAGACAAAGCAATACAGCAAGAACCCAGCTCGAGTGCAGAGATGCAAATATAGCCAATAGAAAGCAATAGCCAAATAACAGCAACACCCAGTGGAGTAGAATCAGAAACTCCAGATAGTAGTAGACCAATGAAAGCACTCAACTAATAGACACAACTGAGATTTCAAAGGATCAAAATTGGCTTGAACAAATTGAAACAACTGAAAACCCAATAACAATAGGAGGAAGAAGGTTTCTGATTGTTGGTTGTATAGCTTCTATCCCTTAACCTCTCTCTATCTCTGTTTGTGTTTTTCCTATTCAGCTCTTAAGGTTCAATGTCTATCCTTTTGTGTGTGTGTGTATGTATTTCTATCTCTCAATCCTGTCTCTAATTCTGTCTGTATCTCCAGAACTTCAACTCTCCTCTATCTATGCTCTCTCTGACCTCTATTATCCGATGGTATCCTCTCCTTTTTTCCTCTCTATCTCTGTATGTCCTCCCTTTTATAAGCTTTCACATTACCCCTTTTACAGCCTGTTTAGACCAACAGAAACCCCCTCATGTGCTGCCCTCTTTTCAGTTCCACTTAGTCATTTAAGTATTAACCAAAACCCCATCATATTCCCTTGGCAGGCTTACTTTTGTAATGTTTATTATTTCTGAAACTAAAGTAGGGTGTGGGCAGCAGGATGTATCTGACAGCATATGCTGTCAAAACATTTTTAAATCAAACAAAAGCCTTTATGCACATGTTGTGCACAAGTGCACAAATGCACATGTTGTGCACAAGTGCACATGCCCTCCAATTCTGACTGCAACTTAAACAAAATCAAACCCTTTACACTTCTGATTCAGATTAACAACTATAAGTAGCTAAATTCAATTCCCAACTGATTCATACAATGCTAAACAGGAGCAAATCAATTTGTATATTGTTCAAACATCTGAAACTAATTGACGACATATGTCGACTCGACTATACTAGTTATAACTCGTACAATCGAGACCAAAGTCAGACATTTAACAGTATCGAACACATGATTCGAATTGTACTGACTACGCAAAATTACATGGGAAGAATCAGTTGGTCAGTTCACATTTGAAACCCAATTAATTGCACAACAAATACATACATACAAATTATCAGAACAATTAGAAGAAAGACTCAATCAAACAACAAAGGTTCAGGCGAGATGGACAGGAACAGTTGATAAAACTCAAAACACAGATTAAAAACAAAACCAGAACAAATCTTTTAAACGAACATGGACTAACATAAATAAGCAAAGAGAATCAAAACTCACCTCAAATCTTGAAAAATCAAAAGCCTTAACTCGGATTCGGACAGACCTTTCTTAAGGCTGAACGGGCTTTAATCGAAGTGTTTCTCAGATGAGAAACACTTCGATTAAGGTCCATTAGACCTTAATATTTTAGTTTGAACAAAACACGGACCATCGACGAAGACCTTCAAAGTTCCAAAAATTAGATCCGGGATTCGTGCTTCCCTGGTCAGATTCGGACCAAACCAAGCATGGTTTGGTCACGAGGGGGGTCTGGGGACTGTCTGGTGCGAAGTTGAGGTCGATTGGTGTAACTCGGGTTCCGACTCGAATCTTCAAATGAAGATTCGAGAAGGTGGGAAGGGATTCGAACTAAACGGCCAACAGATCGATGTTCAGGGCGGTGAGGGGGTTCTATGGTGTTCAGGCGGAGGTCATCGGCGTTCATGCCGCCGGGATTAATGGCGAGGGATAAGGGGGCGGCTAGGGTTTCGTGGGGAAGGAGGTGAAGACGGAAGCTGGGGTATTGGATAGGGGGCAGGGTGTGGTAGGAGGCTTATATATGGAATGGGGGGATTGATTTCAACCGTTGGATGAGACGAGATGGACGGCTTGGATCTGAAGGTTTAAACGAAACGTCGTCGTTTGGCTTAGTAGGGGTCAGAATTGGTTCGGGTAACGGGTCGGGTAGTGGGGTTACGGGTGAAAGATCCGGACCGTTGGATCGGCTTGGTTTAAACGGTTGTGATGGGTTGGCATCGAAACGACGTAGTTTTGGTGTTAAACTACGTCGTTTTATGGCCTGGGGGTGGGCTGTTTGGACTGGTGGCTTGGGCTGTCCGTTTGGGCATTATTTGTTTGGGCCAATTTTAATAAATTGGCCCAAATCCGGAAAGGCAAGGCCCCCCCCCCTTTTTTTTATTATTATTATTATATAAAAAGAAATACAAAACTAAATAAAATCAAACACCCAATACAATTATTCACACACACGTTAAAATAATTCAAAAATGGGTAAAATTAAACAAAAAATAAAATCACGGACGAAGATGCCTATTTATGATTTTCTATTTAACGACCGGATTACGGTTTGAATTATGCAGGACACATATATTTTCGAATTTTAGTTTTTTAATAAAGTAAATAAATAAAAATGGGCCGAAGTCACAAATAAATCAACAAGGTGCCGCACAAAAATTCAAAATTGTACAGCAGGGCCAATTTTTTTTTTTTTTTTTATTTCTTTTTGAAGTGATCGTCGTGCGAAACAAAAATCACGTGCTCACATTAGCTACTAGTAATACATTTGAGTAATTGAATGCAACTACTTCTATGAACTTTTTACATTACACATTAACCGTTCCTCCCTTTGAGTTACTAGGGGCATTATGGGGTTGGGGGGGGGGAGGGGGGCAACAGGGGCAGACTTACCAAATATATTATAGGTTCAATTGAATTTAGTAATTTTGGCACTGATCCTGTATTTATGTTAAAAAACCTAAGTATAAATAATAGATTTTGAACCTAGTAAACTAAATAGATTGAGCCATTGGCGTAGAACAACTTGAACATGTTTAAATTTTGGATCTGTCTTTAGGGGAAGAGGAAGAGAAGAAGGGTCCAATCCAAGTTTGACGGATTACCCAAAAAATAAAAATTAGCAACGGATAAATTTTGTAGCTAAACAAAAAAATTCGTCGCTAATCCTATTTAGTGATGGATTAGTGATAAATTATCAAGAAATTATGTTAGCTACAATGATTTAGCGACATATTAGCACGAAGTTTGTAGCTAATTCTATTTTATTTGTAGTAGTTTGAAATTCTTGAATTAGTAATTTGTTTTTGCTTTTTTTTTGGTTGTGGCTAGTGATATGATTAAATACCATAATGCAATAATAATTGATTGGTTTGGTGAAGCACCAAACGTAGTAGCCTCATACGTTGTAAAGCCTTAATTGATTGATAATTAGATTCTTGCTGTGAACTGAAGGGACATTTTAATACTCATAGTTAAGTACAAGGTTTGAAACAGACTTGAAAAAGGGACATGTCACCTAAATTTAGTGCTTTGCAAGAAAATTAATCCTATGAAAATTGCACTTTTATGGAAGTGATCATATAGGACCATTACGTTTGACATATCTCTAGTCTTGTCCACATGGTCTATGTCTTTAACTTTTGCAATCACAATCACTAGATAGTGTGATTAAAAAAAACAAATAGAAGAAAGAATGAACTATTTGTTCCTTTCTCTTTGGTCTCTTTTTTCTTTTTCTTTTGAGATATTTTGAGGAAAATATCATTAAGGAAGAAAAAAATTCCCTCAATGCGAGCTTGCTCTTGTTGCCAGTTCCAAGTACGAATATAATACGGGGTCCTTGTAGGTTCATTACGCATAAACTTGCTCGAGATTATGATGAATCGCCACTATGGTCTTTGAGGGTTAATCATGTAAACTTGCTCGAGATTGAGATACAGTTATTATTGTTGGTATTGGAGGAAAATGGTTCATCAGTCACTAACTGACGATCCTGAAATATCCGAGTTATTAGTTGGTACACCTAATATATGTGTAGTACCCCTACCCTATGGCTTGAAAAACGATTGTCTACAGAAATATTGATGAGTTTCTTAGCTTGCATGATTTTTTATTTTTTTTTTAAAAGAAAGAATTAAAGACGTGAGAGTTTGTAAGATGGTTTGTGGGAACAGCAACAACAAAAGGTTCTCTCATCTCATCTGGACTTTAAAAAGATTGATGGAATGGCTAAGCACATGTTATGCTGGCCGAGGGACAAATTTTCTTGAAATGATAGGGGGTGGGTGCTATTTTTATTTTTCACATTTCTCATTTTTGGTAGGTATATAGAACTAAACTTAGATGAAAAATGCTTCATATATAGAGGACATAAGAAGCTGTGGGGGCCTATTATTAGTGCTTTACTGAGTTGTTTCCCAACTGGAAGTTGGTGTAACAAGCTTCTATGTTCTTTTTTTTTTCCTTCGTATAATTAAATAAATGTAAATGTTCTTGGTTGTATATATTAATTTCTCTTAAATGTATAATATATACTATACGAACTAGGGTTTCTCTTCTTCTTGGTTTCACCTGCACTTTGTTTTGTTGCTAGCACGTTGTTATGTATCATTATTTCTGTACTAAGAATGAATTTCTAGTCCTTTATTTCTGGTATTATGGGAGAGGTGAACGTGCTTGCACATAAAAAGTTGTTTGTGTCTTGAGGCCACCCTACACTTTGAGTGTAAAACTCTATTGATATCCTCAATATTTTCCCTTTTTGGGTTGAGCAAGTAGTCATGAAAAACTAAGAGTGATTAAAAGAAAACAAAAATGGACATCATATGTACTTACAGATAATCCAATATTATATAAAGTAATCATGTAATAGAGAAGGGGAGTCTTAGAGCAATGGTAAAGTTATCTCCGTGTGACCTATAGATTACGAGTTCAAACCGTGTAAATAGCTACTATTACTTGTATTAGAGTAGACTGTCTACATCACACTTCTTGAGATGCAGCCCTTCCCGAATCCTACGTGAATACAGAATATTTTGTGCAGGGCTGCCCTTTTTAATCAAGTAGTAAGAGACATCCCTTGAAGCTTGGAAATGATTTTGGCAACTAGGTCCATCACCCCTTGTTCTCAAAATTACGACCAAAAGCTGTATTTTTTGCTAAAATAATGTTGAATTTCACTTTTTATATGATATAGTATCTAGTAAAGTAATAATATAATGGTCATTCATATGGAAGTACATTTTGCTATAATCGACCTTTGGAAAAAGGTCATGATCTTACGACTCAACTACCCTAAGAACAATTCCTCTAAGCTGTTCTCCAAAACTGGATTCCAAAAAAACAAAATAAATAAAGAAAAAGGGGATCAAATTAGTTGTTTCCATCACCTGTTTATTCTTTGTCGTTTAATAATTATTAATATTCCAAATCAATTCTTACGAGAGTTCAACCAAAACACTTTTTACTTTTTTTTTCTTCTGATTTTTATTATTTAATTTTCTAGCTCAATCAGGGACACATATTGCTACAGAACGACAGGATAATCGAATTTTATTTAGACAATTAAAAGAGAAAAAAAAAAAAGGAATAACAAATGTTTGTTAAACAAGAGATCTAGAAGTACATCATTATTGTCATTCTACACTAAGATTAGACTAGTCAAACTTCACTTATCTGTCTAATCATGGGGTTGATCTTAATTAATCATTTGTCTCCTAGAGTAGTTGCCACTTTAAATGTAACCAGTACTATTATTTCTTCTATTTTTTTAATAGACTCCAATGCTTTTCAATCATCAAAACAATTTCGAGTAAATGTTCACCCTATTTGCAACTAACTCCAATGAGAAAAGTAAATCCTTCTTTTGATATATTTTCTTCCATTTCATGCAATGGATTTATTCATCAATGATCAAATTTTACATTAATTGCTCGTGAGCGATTTTAAAGATATTTCATCCTCCAAAATTCATCTTAGTTTATATGCAGCTGTTTGGTCTTTTTTGAACATATCATTTTATCTGTACGTTTTGAAATATAGGAATAAATACAAATACAAGTTTATAATGTACATAAAATGTTAAGTTGTGATTAAAATAATTTAAATATCTTGTCATTTGGAAAAACAGGAAAAGGCAAATCTAACAAAATATCATTTTAGAAATAATCCAATTGACCAAAATAGTCAAACAAATCGCATAATTTGGCATGCCTATAGTATTCAAGAGTATTATGCTCGTGATTTGTATAAAAAATCATCTAAAAAACATCCACAATCTACAAAAGAAAAAGAAAGTAGTAGTAGTTCAAGTTGAAAATTGAGCCAAATAAACCAATAAGGAAATAAAAAAAGGCCTCAAATTTGAGAACCATGCCTAACACACAGAAAAATAGTCTTATTATTTTCTTTATTTGGCAGATTAATGCAAGAGGTTAATTAAATAATGGGTTTATCGATTCTGAACGGATCCTATACTGAACAGTGACCAGCCCCCTTCACGTTTCTTTGGCAGTTTTTTGTCTTCCCTATCCCAAGTCCCAACCATATTACTCTTATTATCTTTTTTTAGTGCTATAGAATTAAGCAAACATATCAGTGCTAAACAATTAAAGATTTCATTTTTAATTAAAACATATGACAAAATGAAAAAATTTACTGTTCATTTCTTTTTCTTATCTTTTATTAACGGTTGGGGCAGCTTGTAAAATCAGAAAGGCTTGAGTTAAGGCGTTCATCTCTCCTTTTAACACATGACCATGTGGAAACCCCACCAGCTTATTTATACCTTCAATAAAGAACCCCTCAAAATAATTAGAAATCGTGCAAAATAGGAAAATGATAGTTTCAATAAAAATAGCTCAAACGAATGTGCAATTTACATCCTACAAATACGCGATAAACAAAAGATTCACTCCTCATTCTGCTATTTTACAAAATAATCTTGACTTGTCTAAAGTACAAAAATCAAATAATGTCAAGTTGATAAGATAAGAATCATTAGGAGACATTATTTATGCCTATCTCAATCGGTACAAGTCGATTGAAAGAGAATGAAGCAAAGAAACACTTAAGTGATCAAGTAGGGTTTGGATAAAGAAAATGATAAAAAGTTTATAGTAACATGTGGTTATGAAGTGAGATCTTGTTTGGTGTTACCATCTTTTCGTGTTGACACTTTGGAGCTTTTATTATTAAGATAAATTTACTTGAAATAGACTTGAGATGTAGACTAAGTTAAGTGTCATGGACCCATTATAGCTAGCTAGGGGATTAACACATTTTCATTAGTGATACACATGGCTTGGAGATAACACAGCAACTTCGGTCTCACAAAGTATCAACATTAGTACTGTTTTTTAAGATGCCAAAATCTTTTGTACTTTGTTTTTAATTGATTTGCCCTCTTTGGCAACCTAGACCACGTATCTTCCCGATTTTTATATCTTCTTATCAATATAGTTAGAGATTTTTGGCATTATAGCAAGGTCTTAGTCTTAGGAATTCATCCTCTATTACGCAAGAGGGTCACACTTCAAGGGGTGTGATGTAGGCAGCCTATTCTAATGCAAGCATTAGTGACTGATTTTACGTGTCGAACCTGTGACCTATAGGTCACACGCTCCAAGGCTCGAATCCATCCTCAATCTATTGAGCAAAAAAAAAAAATGGGCGGATCATCAACATCACTTTGTGTATATGAGACATTATCCTTAGCTAACTACCAGTGGTGGAACCAGAATTTTTATCAAGGGAGTTCAAAATCTACTATTTTTGCGTAAAAAATAATTTTGATCTTGTATCTACAATATCGGCAATGGGGATTCAGATGAATTTTCGTCCACCATCCTAGCTCTACCCCTGCCAATTACGAGTGTAACATGATTTCATTATGATATTTAATTACACTGTATTTAGTCCTTAAACACCTTTTTCATTGATCATTGGTGTACAAAAAATACAATTTGAGTTTGGCATCCTAACTAAAAGTAGTAAAAAAACAATTACCATCACGTTAATGCAATATTTACAACCAACTACAAGAAAAGTTTTTACGAGCTATACGCAATGAAGTTTAGCTTAAATGGCAAAACTGAAATGTCAAGATTTTTGAATTTCCTTGAAAGTATGTTAACTTATTTTACTTGTTTCCTAATGTGGATAACTTTACGAATAATGTGTTGCATTACAAAATTACTTCAACAAATTGTATTTTTTCGATAGTAGATTACTCGATGATGTTACCCAAAAAAACTAATTTACCTACTTTTTTACGTGACGCGTAGACTGACGTTCCTTAGCCTAATGGCTTTGGCGCAATTTACGTTCAAAGACTTGGTAATTTGTGGGATTCTACAATTCACACCAAATATCACATTTTACTATGTTCTTCATCAATATGAGAGCCAAAATATCTGTTGTCGAGAATCATTTATAATTTAGTTTACCTATTTATTTTAAGGACATTGGATACATGTAAAATTTTCCTCTTTCTCATTATAGCGTGTACGTTGGAGGCAAAAAAAAACACAAAATTTGAAATGGTCCATAGAGATCACATCAGAGCGTTATTGTGAAAATTGAAGGATTAGTGATCAGAAGTTGAGCTGAAACTCAACTGCCATGGCTGAGGGCCATGAAACTCAGAGAGGAAGGAGAAGCTTCGAGAGACTTTCAGATTTGGGAAGATATTTTCATTAATTGGAAATCACAAACTCAACTCGTCTATATACAAGACATTTTACTTGTACAGTTGTCATCCTCCACTAACCGCCTAAACTACCACTAACTAATATTCTGACATCAACTAACACTAACAGCCTAACTAACTAGTTACAATAATAGCCATAGCCACAGTTACAAATGTGGCCACTAGTTAAATAATTACAAAGCACTACATACAGCTTCACTATTCTAATCTTAACACCCCCCTTCCCCCCTTAAGTTGGAAGGGAGGTACTCACTGCCAACTTGTAAAGTAGTGAGGAGTGTTTGATGCTTGTCAACGATTTAGTGAGTATATCAACCCGTTGGTCATCTGTGTGAACATAATGCAGAGATATCTGACCTTCAATGAGTTTGTCCCTCACAAAGTGACAATCGACCTCTATATGTTTGGTCCGCTCATGAAACACTGGGTTCCTTGCAATATGCAAAGCTGCTTGATTATCACAGTAGATTGGAATGGGTAAAGTTAGAGGCATAGTCAGTTCTTCCAGAAGTTTAGGTAACCAAACAAGCTCTGCAACTACCTTCCTTGCTAACATGTACTCTGCTTCAGCAGAGCTTAAAGATACAATTGACTGCTTCTTTGATTTCCAGCTAATTGGACTGTCCCCAGCAGCACAATAAAACCACTGACAGACTTTCTTGTCTCAGGACAAGCAGCCCAATCTGAGTCACAAAATGCTCTCAATCTATAATCTGCATTGTTTGACAAGAAAATCCCCATACCAGGATCACCTTTCAAGTATTTGAGTACATGTATAGCAGCTTTAAGATGGGAATCTCAAGGACTCTGCATATATTGGCTGATATGTTGAACACTGTAAGCAATATCAAGTCGTGTGTTGGTGAGAAAATTCAGCTTCCCCACTAGTTTCCTATATTGAGTGGGATCTGTGAGTAAGTTTCCTTCATTTGCCTTTAGCTTTGTCGAAGGATCAAGTGGAGAGGACATTGGAGGACAATGTGCACATTCAAATTCTTGTATCAGGTCCCTTGTAAACTTTATTTGTGTGATTATTACTCCATCATGTTTGTATAATATTTCCAAACCTAGGAAGTAATGCAATCTCCCTATGTCCTTTATCTTAAATGTCTCATGCAGAAAGGTTTTCAATGCCTTAATTTCTTCTAAATTTGTTCCTGTCAAGAGCACATCATCCACATAGACTACTACAAAGACCACTAAATTGCTTGACCTTTTATAAAACAAAGAGTAATCTAGCATGGAGTGCATATATCCCCTGGAACATTGGGCCTCAGTCAACTTGGCATACCACTGCCTGCTTGCCTGCTTCAACCCATATAATGACTTATTTAACTTGCATACCAAATTTTTTTTGTCTACTGATAGCCCTGGTGGAACTTGCATATATATTTCTTCATTCAGATCTCCATGTAAGAAGGCATTATTTACATCAAGCTGAAAAATCTCCCAGTTCTTCTTTGTTGCTATGTTAACCAATGCTCTGACAGTTGTCATCTTCACAACTGGTGAGAAGGTCTCAGTATAATCTATTCCTGCCTGCTGAGTATAGCCCTTGACAACCAGCCTAGCCTTAAATCTTTCAACACTCTCATTTGCCTTATGCTTAATTTTGTATACCCATTTGCAACCTATTGCCCTATTTCCTATAGGTAGTGGAACAAGATCCCAGGTACGGTTGGAGTAAAGTGCATCAAATTCCTGGTTCATAGCCTATTGCTAGGCAGGTATGCTTGATGCCTCTTCATATGATTCAGGTTCACAGTCAGTAGAAAGAGTCTCAAGCAAATGCCGACTATCATTACTCAGTGCATTGAGAGATACAAGTTGTAAAAGGGGAACATGTGTGTGAAAAGAAAAGGAAGGTGAACTATGACTATCATCTGCTATTTGTTTCCCACTATTAATATTAAAAGTGGGTGCATTGCATATGTAATCTTTCAAATAGATAGGGAGTTTGAGGGTTCTTTGAGGTCTGTAGTGAGTTAGGGACACAGTTTGCTCAGATTGTGTAGAGATTGGTGAATTATTTAGAAAGGATTGTTCTTGGTTCTAGGAGTGAAAACAAGGTTCAGGTGATGTGTTGCAGGTTCTATTTGAGTTGGAGGAGCTTTGGTAGTCTGGTTGAGATGGTGACACAGGTTCATGAATGTGATCATTAGTACCATTGCCAAGTGGAAGTCCAGGTGACATTAATTGTTGGTGTGAATCACCTCTATTATTATTAGCAGTAGAATTAACAGTATCAACATGACTCATGCAGGGACCTATATGAGGAAAAGAAAGAGACAGATGCTCACATTTGGATGCTAAGTCAATGTGCTTTCCTGGCAATGCAAAGGGAAAAACTTATTCATAAAAGGTCACATCTCTTGAAACATGTATTTTTCTTGTGGCTAGGCTCAGAACTTTGTATTTTTTTTATCCAAAAGGGTATCCTACAAAGACATGGGGTGATGATATTGGTTCAAATTTATCTTTGTGTGGTTTCAGGTTTGTAGGGAAACATAGACAGCCAAAACTCCTGAGATGTGAGTAGTTTGGTTTCTTTTTATATAAAATTTCAAAGGGGCACTTTCTTTTGAGGGATGTAGATGGAAATCTGTTGATCATGTAAGTGGAGGTTAGGATGCACTCTTCCCAATACTTTAGGGGTAATTTGGATTGATATACCAGTGCTCTTGCAGTTTCCAGTAGGTATTTGTGTTTTCTCTCCACTATGCCATTTTGTTGTGGAGTGTATGGGCAAGTTTTCTAGTATATGATTCCTCTGGTTTGGAAAAACATGGTTGTTTCAGTGTTCACAAATTCTAAATCATTATCAGTTCTGATGGTCTTTATTGAGGTGTTGAACTGGTTTTGGACCATTGCATAGAAGGCTTTTATGACATGTAAGGCATTACTTTTGCTGGTTAGTAGGTGTGTCCAGGTGCACCTACTATAGCATCAACTAAGGTAATGAAGTACTTGTGATTATCATGAGTTGGTGCATGATAAGGATCTCACATATCCACATGCAGAATTTCAAATATCTTGGTTGTAGAGGTGGTTTTCTCTGGGAAAGGAAATCTAGTTTGTCTGACCATAGGGCATATGGAACACAGAATAGGTTGTTTATTTGCAAAGATTATTGGTATAGAATTGATACCCTCCATTTTGATAAAAGGCACATGTTCCAACCTATTATGCCACAAGAAATCCACAGAGTTTTCATTAGAGATATATGCATTGCACACTGAGTTTGAACTTTTATTAGATTTCAGAAAGACTTGTACACTTTTATTATCACAATCATGAGGAGAAGTGGATGCACTAGGTGCTGAATTACAAGGATGTTAATAGTGTACATTATTGATACTATGACTATCTGAGGTGGTTGCACTAGGTGCAGAATTGTGTGTGAGTGATGTGGTGGAAACTCTATTTACAGTAGAAGAATTGTTCTTTCCTGAACTTGAATGGTGAAGATAGAGGCTGTCTTTAGCCTTACCAATCTCCAGAGGCCTCCTCAGTGAAAGGCCTTGTAGAAGAATACATGAGAATTTAGTGAATATGATGATGCAATCAAGTTGGACTATCAAAGAGTGAATAGAAATTAGGTTGAATTTGAAGCTAGGCACATATAGAACTCTTTTTAGAGTGAAGTGAGGTCTGAGAATGACATCTCCAATTATTGTCACCTTTACTTTATAACCATTTGGCAAAGAGACTAAGAAGGGGTAAACTAAAGTTTTGATATTGCTTAATGAGGTTTTGTTATAGGTCATTTGGTTAGTAGCTCCTGAGTCAAGAATCCAGGAACCAGCATTATCTTTGAAGCTTTCATAAGACTGTTTACTTGATTCAACAGAAGAGTGACAACCAGTCATACCTGCAAAATTAACAGCTCCACCAGTCATGCTTATGTTCCCTGAGTTGTCTCCATTGTTCCCATTTTTAAAAGTCTCCAATATGCTCAGCAGTTGTCCATATTGCTCTTTGCTCAATTGCTGCATAGTTCTGTCTTGCTCTTGATGATTTCCTCCTTCATCTGCTATGTTTGCTCCATCGCTTGTTGTTTCAAACACATTAGCTACTAGTTTTCTTCCCCTGTTTCCATTGTTGTACTTCAAATTCTAAGTATATCCATGCAGTTTATAGCATTTTTCTTTAATGTGGCCTGGCCTTTTGCAGAAATCACAGAATGGTCTAGGTCTATTCCCCATGTAGCCTCTTCCATAGTTGTTGTTCCTAGTAGTGTTTGTGTGTTGATTATAGTTTGTCCTAAAGGTATTGTTTCCTGGACCATTAACATTCAATGATGTGGACTCAATTACTAATTGATGATTGTGTGGTTTGACCTCCTTTTGCTTCTCTTCTTGTATGAGAATGGAGAAAGGTTGAGCTAGGTTTGGAAGAGGGTTCATCATCAGTATGCTCCCTCTCACGACAGTATACACCTCATTCAGCCTCATCAAAAATTATATCAGTCTTCTGTCCTGCTCAGACTTGTGCATGTTAGCTTTAGCTCCACAGGTGCACTGTGCATGTGCATTCAATGTGTTCAATTTCTCCCATAATTTTTTCATCTTTGTATAATACCCCGTTATATCAAGGGTTCCCTGACTCAAATCATTTATTTCCTTCTGAAGCTGATAGAGTTTTGCTCCATTGGTTTGATCATACCTATCTTCCAACTCCTACCACAGCTCCTTTGTATCATTTACATATTGCAAACTATCCGCTAGATCCTTCGAAAGGGAGTTTAGGATCCATGAAGTTACCATATCATCACATTGCTCCCACTGATCAAAAGTTGCATGTCCAATTGTTGGCTTATGATATTTTCCTGTTATGAAGCCATCTTTATTCTTTACTGAGAGGGCTCTAAGTACACCTCTCCACCAAGATCTCTATCTTGTGCCATCAAAAGCCAGAGGTACCAATACTGAACCTGCACTCTCCGATGGATGCATGTAAAGGGACTTGAGGTATCTAAATTGTCCTTTTCTACAGTGTTTTCCTTATCTCCAGCCATTGCTTGCTTAGATCGCAAATTTCAATTGATTTAACCGCGAATCGAAGATGAGAAATAGAAATTCAGCAGATACAACACAGATAATCACGCTTCATGAAAACCACAAGCTAAGAATACTAAAAATTTGTTGCTATCAAATGATATTAGAGTGACTATTACAGTTTGGAACAAAATTTCAAGCGATTTAACGATTTCGAAGAAACCTAGACACTTCGATTCAGAATTGAAGAGCAGATGAAGTGACAAGCTATGAATTACCTCAGAATATGACTCATATACTCTGATACCATGTGAAAATTGAAGGATTTGTGATCAAAAGTTGAGCTGAAACTCAACTGCCATGGCTGAGGGCCATGAAGCTCAGAGAGGACAGAGAAGCTTCGAGAGACTTTCAGATTTGGGAAGATATTTTCATTAATTGGAAATCACAAACTCAACTCGTCTATATACAGGACATTGTACTTGTACAGCTGTCATCCTCCACTAACCGCCTAAACTACCACTAACTAATATTCTGACATCAACTAACACTAACACCCTAACTAACTAGTTACAATAATAGCCATAACCACAGTTACAAATGTGTCCACTAGTTAAATAATTACAAAGCACTACAATACAACTTCACTATTCTAATCTTAACAGTTATGCTTCTGCTTACGGCATATTCATCAATTTTCAAAGAAAAGAAAGAAGAGAAATTTTCATAAAGCATTATCCTTTAGTGGTAATTAGCTATCTATAGATACCATTTGCTATATTACGATCTGTAGATACGTTTTCTGTTGTTATAAGATGTATTAGATGTATTTAAGCTACCGTATTCATGAATACAATAGCAAAAATAGGTGTGAATTAGTGAAGTCCAACTAATCAGTTGTTGTATTCGAGTGTATTCGACTGTATTCATGGCGTGAAACATGGAATTTTAGTTGGACAGATTACTGTATTCGACTGTATTCACGGAGTGAAACAAGGGATTACATTGTTTTTAAACGAAAAGTGAATCAATTAACATAATATACTCCTAATATAACTCAACAAACTCAATTATAACACACAAATTTTGTATTTCAAGTTATAAAAAAAGAATTTTAACGGAAAAATACCCCAAAAATATAGCAATCTTTGGAGAAATTATATAATACATCTGAATACATAAATTATATTAATTAAAAAAACATATGAATACATTCATGGCATATAGCGAGACAATGAATACAACGAAATACATAGAATACAACGGGATACATTGAAAATATAATGAAAAAAATAGTGAATACAATGAGATACATTGAATTACAATGAAAAAAAAGACAATGAATACAATGAAATACATGAAAATATAGCGTAAAAACCAAGAACCAGCAACTCTTTTCATCGCAAAAACCATAAACTCAGCAGATCTTCGTCCCTCATATTGTCTTCCTCTGGCTCAAAATTCATTGTCTCCAAGTTTTAATTTTGACTCTGATTCTTCATCTATTTACTAAATAGTAATGAAGATGAATCTTCATGTGGCTCAAAATCCATTGCGTCCTCTCTCTTTTTCTCTCTGTTTATGTGTTTTGGACCTCCTTTCCCTTATGTGAACCAGACTCAAAGTAAAAAAATTGATGATAAAGTTGGAATTTTGAAGGCAAATCAGAGCACAATTGAGGCTACAAAGTCTCCAGTTAATGTGAATCAGACTGAAAATTCAGCACCAAAGACCTCTTCTGGGGACAAAATTGCAAATGGGAATGGATAAAAGGGAATTATAGAGAAGGAAGTGAATAAAAATTTCACTTCTTCTTTGGTGAAAAAGCAGATTAATGGGACAAATTTGGATGTGTCAGTGAAGAAAAGAGATGAAGATTTGCTTAAGTCTTTGTTGAATTGTGATTTCTTTGATGGGAATTGGGTTATAGATGAGTCTTATCCTTTGTACAAACCCGGTTCTTGTTCTCTTATTGATGAGCAATTCAATTGTGTTATCAATGGTAGGCTTGATAGTTTGAAGATCTGAAGGGTCGTCTGAAAGTGCAAGAGGGAGGAGAGAGCGTGGGGGGGGGGGGGTTGACTAATGGTAGGTGATGTGAGTGAGAGGAATTTTGAGATTGATCATCGTGTTTTCAGGGAGCGGGGGAAGATAATGACATGTATCAAAGTAGAGAGAGAAAGAAAATAGTGTAACTGAATAACGTATTTAGTGGCTTAGTGTTAGGAGGTAACCAAAATTAGATATTTTGCTATAAACATTAAAAGATATCTATAAAATATAGTTTTTTAAAATAAATAAGGTGTTAACTTTTGCTATAGGAGGTAAAAATTCCAAGAAAAAACGAGAGATCTAACCTTGTTTGGTCATAAGCCATGATATATTATATAGTGGGGGACTTGCAATTAATTCTACATTTCCCCACCTCTGCAAACCTATTAAAATCACAGGTCCCATGTCTTATGTTGTACATTTTGGTCCTTTTCTTTTAGCAAATTACAATTTCCCCTTCTATGAACGTGGTTGACAAAAAAAATCTTTTTTTTTTTAAATTTTAAAAACTACCATCTAAATTACATGTACGTAGTTTTGGTATATTAATACATTCAGTCCCTTTTCGACTTCTTGAGCCGTGGTTTTATCTAAAACAACTTTTCTGTCCCCTCGGGGTAGAAGTAAGGTATGCGTACACGCTACCCTCCTCATACCCCACTTGTGAAATTTTATTGCGTCGTTGTTGTAGCCTTATGTATAATATGAAAAAGAAAAGAAGAACCAAAAGTAAAAGGGGAAGAAGCGAACAAATAATGGGGAGACAATTACATAGATGATTTTCACTTTTTACTTTTGTTGCATTCACTAGTCAATTTTATATATTGGAAGTGTTGGAAGGGTGGAGCAGAATCCTAGTTGAGTAGATATTCTAAGTTATAGTCAACAAAAAACATGTCTCTGCAGTTTGGAAAGCTCCTAGTCATATTGACTATGGTCTGGTCTTTGCCTGAGTTTCCGAGCAGGTGCTGCTAGCCTGCAATTTTGTCTTGCTTTAGATGGTCCCAAAATTGGATTTTCCTTATAAAAAAAAAAAAAAAAAAAATCTCTCCTTCCTTTTCCGACTTCATTCATAATATAAAAAGGTAAAAATTTACAATTTATGTTTTAAAAAGTTTGCAGCTAGTTGACTGAAATAGAGAAGGTTTAATTGCATAACTCTAACTCGTACAATAGGTTCGAACTATGACCTCTTGACAATTATTAGATCATCTTTTAAAAACATAGAAGGATCTTACAAAATTGTGTCGAGTTAGCAAAAGGTTGATAATAAGGTATCCGACTACGGTAGTTGCTAAATAATATCTGACTAAGTTTCGGAAAACGTATATTATTTAATTAAATTTTTATTTAAAATTTCCTACTACTGTAGTCGAAAAGTGTCCGGACCATATGGCGCAAAATTTTCCGCAAAACTTTACGATAATAGCAGTCGAAAATGTAGTAGGCAAAATTCTAAAAAAAATATAAATATGAATATGAATTTTCTGACTACTGTAGTCGAAAGTTTACGACTGACATTTCGTAGTCGGAAAAAAGCTTTTTCCTAGTAGTGCGGTGACTAAGGATACTTTTATGCATGAAATTAAGGGAGAAATTTAAAAATAGCTAGATTTACAACTGGTCGTTCAAAAATTGCCCAGTTTCAAAAAGAATCGAAATTTAGCCACTTTTCATGTAAAGATAAATCTGAGCGAAAACATTGTTCAAAACCCGGAAAATACGCCAGTATATTATATTGGAGTTCCAGCATAAGTATGCTTGAACTCCAGCATATTATACTGGAGTTCCAAGATAAGTATGCTTGAACTCCAGTATAATACGATGGAGTTCCACCATAAGTACACTAGAACTCCAGCATAATATACTGGAGTTCCAGCAAGTATAATTGTCCAGTATAATATACTGGAGTTTGGAGCACCGGTGCTCCAGTCTCCAGTATATTATACTGGAGTTAGCAAAGTATACCGGTCCAGCATAATATGCTGGAGTTCATACACATGTGCACCGAACTCCAGTATATTATGCTGGACCGGTCTCTGTTGCAGCAAAATAATGGTTATTTTTCATTGATTTCGTAAATGCTGACTATTTTTGAATGACCAGTTCGAAAACTGGTTATACCGTGCTATTTTTACGGAAATTAAGCACTTGAAAACTAATGATAGACCAAAATTAATCCCTTTAATTAAGAACTTGATGTCGATAAATTTGTGAATTTAAAATAATTTAACTTCACCATTAATTATATATAAATTACGATACATTATATTTGTAACTTTTTTTCCATCTCGGTCTTTTTTCTAACGAATACATTTTTAAATGTTAATCATCTAAAAATTACATATCTGTCATTATAATAGCTATATGACAACTAAATCTTATTTAACGAAAAACTATGTCCTTGAGCTTGAGGTTTGAATTTCAAATTCAACTCAAATATTATCCAAAAGCCAACCATGTGAGAAACTTGCCTGAAGAGAATAGGTAGAGGGCAAGAGGACGTGGGACTATGTAGGGACGTTGGGTCGGTTGGAGGTATTTCTTTATCGCAAAATTACATTGTATAATCGTTTTCAAAATAATAATAATATATATTACGTATGTTGTATATAAAAATTATATAAATTTTATATTTTTCAATTACCAAATATAAATAATTTCTCGCGCGAGATAAAAGTAATAATATCTCTTTTTTTTTTCCTCTCCTTTTTTTTTCCTTCTGTGAGGAGACAAGAGATAGGGATCTTCAAAAAGACTTGTGTAAACTTGAAGCTACCGCTATTTACCTCATCATAAGGCACGAATATCCGAGTTGGTGAAATCCGAAAATTGAGGATATAGTATAAATTAGATCTTATGTGATTTATGCCCATTTCAAATTTAAAATATTAAAAATACAATAATATTTAATATTATTTGATATTCCAATGACCTAATGAATAATATATTCTCTATTACCATTAGTATAATCTAAGTCAATTTAACCTTAAATATGTATATACTGAAAATATTGTGATATTTAAAAAAATAACGAAGTACCTAGTTTCATTTGGAAGGCTATAAGGAAAATCCTTAAACAAATGGTTATGTTAAATTAATTACAGAATATATAAGGTAAAATTTGAAATGAAAAAATAAATTAATAACATAACATCAAGTCTGAAATAATATAAGATAGAAAAAAGAAAAACTACTGTAGTAGAGAAAAAGAAATGTGAAGAAGCGTGGTTAGTAGATTTTCGTGCCACATGTGCACGTGTCAGAGTGAAACTCAGTTTTCCTCCCACTATGATGATCTGCTTCCAAGTTATCCCTTTTCCTTTTTGTTCCCCATTATTTCCTTTTTTTTTTTAATATTCATAGTATTCGCTCCAATTTGCGAGTAATTTTATTTATCAATATTTGGAGAAAATAAAAAAAATACCTAATACTTTTGTTTTTGTTAGGGATTTCAATATGAGAGCTTATAATTCTCAACTTATTTTATTTACTAATAAGTCACACCCTTAAATTGCTCTCGTTATTTCTTATCTTTAACTTTGTTAAAGAAAATAAAAATTTAGTGTGTAACAAATAAATCAAGTAATTATTCAAGAATACAAATGGACATAAGATGAGTATTTGTTAGGTGTTTGTCCAGATTTTCTTATCATAATTGGTTTTTCTATCTCATGAAGGAAATAACAACATATTTACCATAATTGTGTTTCCTTTTCCTAGAAAGAAAATATAATTCTTCCATATTTGGTTAGTCTCTTTTCTTGTAAGAAAATGTTTGGAGTTCTATCTGTTCTTCTCATTTCGCAGCATCCGCAATGTAGCCATATAAGATTTGAGAGTCGTGTTTAGGGGGAGAACTTTATGGGACAAGTGTTAGTGTGTCACTTGTGTTTGCCTCTTCGTGAGGTTGTTCTCTTGATATTTTCTACTCTCTTTTTATATAGTGGATTGCTCATCTCCGCCATTGACGTAGGTCAATTGACCGTACCATATTAAATATTTGTGTCTCTTTTGGTATATTTTTCTTTTGTTGTTTGATTTATCGTTGTTCAAGTGTTGCTTACTAGCTTCCGCATGACACCTGACTTTTTTTGATCCTAAAAGGTAGTATCAGAGCGAGGCTCAAGACAGGTTCATCTTGGCAGATTTAGCTAGCTACATTCTATTTGACAGTAATCATAATTTTTGTCAAAGAAATTTGACCGATGTGCTACGCACATTAAGACAAACTTTGTGGTGAAAATTTGGAGATGCAGCATGTTGAAGGCTCTGTGAAGAAGGTGGATCAAGTTTATTTTGTCAGAAAATTCTGACCAAGGTGGAGAATTGTTAGGTGTTTGTCCATATTTTCTTACCATAATTAGTTTTCCTATTTCTTGAAGGAAATGAAAACATATTTACCATAATTGTGTTTTTCTTTTCCTAGAAGTAAAATATAATTCTTCCAACATTTTGGCTAGCCCTTTTTCTTGTAGGAAAAAGTTTGGAGTTCTATAAATTAAAGATCTATCCTTCTTATTTCGCAGCATCTACACTGTAGTCATATGGGGTTTGAGAATCGTGTTTAGAGAGAGAACTTTACGGACAAGTGTTAGTGTGTCGCTTGTGTTTGCATCTTCGTGTGATTGTTCTCTCGATATTTTGTACTCTCTTTTTATATAGTAGACTGCTCATCTCCGCCGTGGACGTAGGTCAATTGACCGAACCACGTTAAGTGTTTGTGACCTTTTTGATATATTTCTCTTTCATTGTCTGATTTATCGTCGTTCAAGTATTGCTTACTAGCTTCCGCATGACACCTGACTTTTTTTCGATCCTAACAAGTATAATCTAAAATCATATACAAATAAGATTACACTTTGTTGCCTTAATCAACGTGAGATATTCTAAAACACTCATTTTTTTACTTTAAAAGTTTCCGATGGAGGAATTATGATAACCATAAAGAGAAGACCAAAAAATATCATGTGAAATTAGTTGGAAATATTAGAGTGTAATATCAATTCATTTACTTACAAAAGAAAAGAATGATTTTCACAAGAATGAGTTGTTGTACGATGAATACGATGTAGAAGTTTAATCTTTTCTGTATGACATCTAATGACCTCAATTCTTTGATGTTTCATTATTTTTAGTACTATTATATTACTAGAGTGCAGAATTAGTGGTTATAGCTTGCCAATTGTGAGTGTGAGACAAATGAAAATTTTCTTCCCCTAAATTAATGTTTTGCCCAAATTGTAGGATAATAGTTTCCTAGTTGTTCTAGAAGAAAAACCCGGAAGGAACAAAAAGCAAAAAGAAAAAAAATATGTAGTTACTTCTACAATAATAAGAAAACCAAACCGATTTGGAGCCTTATATTTAACTTTTTCCATCTCACTATAGGTATCCTAAGTTGACTTTGAATTATTAATCAATTTGTAGATACACTGATTAAAATATATTAAGAATGCTATAATTTCTTTGTCAAACTATAATAGGGTATTGAATAGTCAATTACATAGTTTTGGCCTTCATTATTTACGGACCAAGAAAATTGCATTAGACATAATTTTTCTTTGTTGCTTTCTCCGTATTAAAATGATCACTGAAAAAGAGAGAAAAGACTTGGAAAGTTTCACCTTGTGAATTTCGTTTGAAGAGAGAATCATTCAAAATGTAGTACTCAGATTGCGTGTTCATTAAACTAAGTTGAAAAAAAGTACACTATATCACGATGTAAAGTTGGACATTCATTCAACACATTCTACTTAATATATTTTTTTTATACAAAAAATTGGACAATATATTTTTTGAATCTATATTTGTTGTTAGAGGTGTACATGAACCGAGTTGGTTCGGTTTTTATCAAAGTCAAATCAAACCAATTATATCGGTTTGGATAAATTCGGTTTTATGTTGGGTTTTTCGGGTTTTCGAGTTTTTTTATTACACGAATATTATTTCAACCTTACTTTGTTTAAATTTTTTATAAGTAAATATAAGTTTAGTAAAAATTAAAAAAATTAACAAACATTCGATCTATTAACAAATTTTTATGAGAGAATTTTCTTTGTAACTTATAATAGTTATTTTTTTTAGTCGTCTGACAATATTTTTTGTTGATGTACACTTTCAATTAACTGAATTTAATAATTAAACATAAAAATCAATATGATACCTATATAATGATATGTTCTATTTGATTTTAATTTATCGAAATACCACTTCAAATTCGAAAAAGATTAAGAATTTAATAGATCTTGACATATGAATATGGAAGAACAAAGAGATCGACGCATTTCACTAACACTTGATAAGAAAGTGATCATACAACCCATTATTTAAAGCTAATAAAAATAGAGCACTTCATATTTAACTAAAAATTATATTTCATAAGAGAATCGCAAATATTTCTAGGTATTTTTAATTTTTTTATGAAAAGTCTTAAAAGTATATATAAAATTATGTATTTATATGTCAGTTTGGTTCGAATTTTTTTTACTCAATACCAAATTAAGTCAAACCAAATTTAGTCGGATTTTTTAATCGTTTCGATTTGACTTTTCGGTTTGGTGTGATTTTCCGGTTTGGTTTGTATACCCTATTTGTTGTTATTTTTAGAACTTTGTTGCAAAGCATACATATATACCATTGCTAAATTAATGCTTCCACAATTCATAACAGGATGTAAATAAAATTCATTTCTATATCTAGATACTAATACTGTTGGCAAGAGGAGTTTTGGCTGTACAAAAGTTGCTATAAGTGGAACTATATACCAGATTAAAAAAGTTGTTTGTTTCCCTAAAGTCCTCCTTTAAGCCTGATTTTAATATTAATCCGATAAGTTAAGCTTCTTATTAATTGTATGCTTTCTTTGAATCAACATTATAGAATGTTTAATCACCATATTCATGTTTCAAAATAGTCATGCGTATATTAACAAATCATATTAAACATATTAATAATATTAGTTTGCTTTTGTTTAATTAGAACCATAATAAATTAACTGTTGTACTTTTCTAGTTTTACAATATAAATGAATTAAAAATGTTAACTGTATGAAAAATAGAAAAAAATTTAAAATCCGTCTCGCACGTTACAGGTTAAGTAAATAAAAAGAAAATCAATATGTTAACTTATGATTGCAGAGTTGGCAAAAGATAGACATTTCAAATTAAGTATAGTAATTATCATTTTTTTCGTGAAGTCTGTTCTTGAATGAAATCTTTTATTTCTATTTTGAAACTTCTCTTCAAAATCATTCAATTTATCCTTCGCTAATAAATAGAAAAATCAAACTCTAACGCAATCAACCTTTCCTTAGATGAATATCCTACATAATGTAAACTCAATTTTTTCTTGCTATATATTATTTTTTCAATTGCACACCATAATTATATATGGTAAAATCATGGTACGACTACTAAAGCATTATGGTACAATACTCCTGAACTTTAAACATCCTTCTTTTCCCCTCTTAAATTAGTGGTTAGGTAAAATTTGCTTTTAATGGATGCATTATTAATTTGTTACAAAGTGAAGAAAAGGCAAAAAACAATTACTCATAATAAATGGGAGGCAGAAAAATAGAAAATTAAATCCACCAGCAGAAAGATATTTGACAAGACAGATGATTACAAAGAAGAGTAAAAGTGGCATTTAAAAACCCCCTCCCCATCAATTCCTCTTTCCTTCTCCATTACCATTTTCCACATTTCCACCATTGATCTTCCCCCTTCTCCGCCGCGCTCCGCCGTAATCGCCTCCTTACACCACCGTCCCCCCGCCGTGAACAATTCCAAAACCATCACCCTTTTCTCTTTCGCACATACAAAAAAACAATAAACATACATTCTCTCTCTCTATCTCTCTCTTTTTTGTTTCAAAGTCTACTTCAATGGCGTAAATGGAAATGACTATTCTGCCACTATCTTGATTCCCTACCTTGCCTACAACTCTATTTAAATTGTTTTATATAAAACCATAAGGACTCAATTTTTTACTACAAAATTTGTTTATTTTCTTTATTTCTTTTCTCTAACTTCAAGAATATTCCCTTAGTTCTAAACCTCTTTCAAGTCCTTCTCCACAACGTAACCCCACATCCATTTTCCTACACTTACATGTTTATACACAAAATCCTCTGTATAGATACATGTAATAAGTACTAAGTGGGTGTCGTGTATTTTCTTGTAAATTTTCAAAAATGCGGATTGATCTTTGGCATTAGTTGAATTGAAAAAAATTAATAATTGGGGCCGTGGGATCAAAATGCGTGTAAAGGAAATGCATCCACTTTGCTGTATAACATTAGAGAGTACATCGGAGATCGGAGACCAGTCGCCGGAGCCGACGTTATTACGGACTGGCTCCGCCGTAGTTTACTCCAATATTAATGGATCTGACATCATTAATGCATCCGATGTTGCCGGAATCTTGTACAAGTGGACTAATTACCATAAAGGTTGGAGATCCCGTTGGTTTACTCTTCGTAACGGCATACTTTCATATTCGAAGAATCGCCGCCCTGACCATATCACCGGTGATGACGTCAAACTCATCGGTAACCTCCCCGCCGGTAACAACAGCCGCCGTAAATGTAGAAAATCCGTCGGCATTGTTCACCTCAAGGTAATATAAATGGTGTAGTAGTAGTAGTTGAAAACTTTGATGTAAAAACTGGATAGTGTGGATTTTGTCGTTTTTGGTGACTGGTACAAAGATTAAAACTTTCTACAATTAGCAAAATCTTGAATTCAGAATTTTTACTCTTGATTGTTTTTACCCTCTATTGTGATATTTTGTTTAGATATCCGAGCCTTTTTGGTTCATTTTGATCAATTTTGCATTGTCCGGTGGTTAATCAAGTGTATAATTTGTTTTTTACTCTTAGTTTTCCATTTTTACTGCGGTATTTTGACCCATAACGGGTCACATCAGCAGGTGAAAGGGAAATGGGGGAAGTTTTATAGGCCACAATAAGGCTAAAAGAATCATCTATTCTTGTAGGCCTACGTTTATGGTAAAAAACTATGACAAACATTGTCACATTTTAGATAAATGCTTTTTTTTTTGGGAGTTTTCTCTTAGAAAAATCAGACCTTTTTTCTTCCATGTTTTTCTCAGAAAACTTTGGAGTGATCGCTTAGTTAGTATCCATTTGTTTGTTTCCTTGATTTCTTTGTTTTGTTTCATTTTTTGCTGTTACAAAAAGTTGTGTTATTTTCTTCATTAAAAATAGTAGGGAGCAACCAAAAGAATAATAGTGGATTCTCTCTCTATCTCTAACTCATTTTTCTCTACTGTACCTGTAGTTATCATCTTTGTATTTTATCCTTTTTCCTAGAGGTTTAGTGGACTGAGAGTTTATTGTAAACTTAAGAAAGTTTTATATATTTTTGTAAAGAGAGAATAAGGGAAACTGGGAAAGGATATTCTTGTTCTATAGTTGATGTGGAACTGATGGCCTCACCTCCATCCTTAGTGAAAATCTAGCAACAAAACAACATACTAGTGCCCACAAGTGAGGTTTGGGGAGGTTAGTATGTACGCCGACCTTACCCCTACCTTGTGAAGGCAGAGAGTCTTTTACCGGAAGACCCTCGACTCAATAAAGTAGTGAAAATCTAGCAACAAATCATAATTTGGTTATTCTGTCAAGTGTGTACTGTGGTAGATGGTTGTAGTAGAACTTGGCTTCTTTATTGAAGTTGATCTGTCAGCACTTATGACATCTATTCTAGGTTGTCTGGCACCAGCTGTTTCTTGACGTACTTGTTGATGTATTAATCCCAGTTTATTGCACTTTGTTACTATATCAGTATATGCTATGCTATGTAGTCTCTAGAACCTCTTAAATGACATTGCCAATTACCTACTAGATAGCTAGCAGTGACCTCTTTTCTTTGCCTAGATATTGACCTATATTTGCCTAGATATTGACCTCTGAAACTGATCACACAACAAGTCGTTTTGTTTGGTACGACGGAAGTCATTTTCAAGAAAATGTTTTTTGAAGTCATTTTTTAGTGTTTGATTGCTCGAAATTGGTTTTCAAGGAAAATATTTTCCATTAAAATGAGGAAAATGACTTCCTAAAATTACGGGACATACTTGACGTTTAACTTCATATTATCTGCTCTAATTAACACTTAGATTTTCATCAAAACACTCTCCTATTTGCTAAGTATTAATTTTTTTTGAAAAATATTTTACGCTCACCAACCTATCTCCACAATGATGATATCTTCTAGAAAGACCATTTTTCGTGGAAAATGATTCCATCAGTACCAAAAAATTCTTTTGCCATTGACATGTGTTTGGGTGGGATTCCTTACAGGTTTCATCATTCCGTGAGAGCAAGTCTGATGATAGGCGATTCTACATATTTACATCTACCAAGACTCTTCATTTGAGAACAAATTCAAAGAAAGAACGGGCTGCCTGGATAGAAGCTCTGATATCAACAAGAAATCTTTTTCAGTTGAGACCTTTAAATGATAATTTCAGCCTTTTGCAAAATGATGTATCTATATCTACTGAAAGGTTGAAAAAACGGTTGCTTGACGAGGGTATTGGCGAGGGACTTGTCAATGACTGTGAGCAGATCATGCTGTCCGAGTTTTCAGAAATAAAAGGACAACTTAAAAGTCTTTGTGACGAGCGCTCCAATTTGCTGGACACATTAAGTCAGTTGGAGGTAACTTTATTACTTTCTCCACCTAATGTGCACACTTATCTTTCACTTTATGTTTCGCATAATGCCCTTCTCCATTTCAACCATCTTGTTTTTATTGTTTGCGTAACATCTTCATCTACTATAACACCTTATCTTGTATGACCTGCTCACCTTATCTTGTATGACCTGCTCGCTGCTTCAGAATTAATTTGAACGACTGTTGCAAATCTCTTGTTTTTTTTAGAATTGACTACCGGTATTCGTTACTGACCACACAAAAAAAAAGCAGAAAAATTGACTTACACTTTCCTATTGTTATGTCAGTCATATACAAGGTTAACACACAGTCATCTAAAGCGTCTAAAATAGTCTGTTTGGTATGACTTATGTTAAGCACCAGGCAAATGTATTGTATTCGCTACCTTTTCCATAGCCCATCTTAATTTTTCATGAGTTTTCTACCCATATTTCCGGTAAACTTTGTCAGTTATGCACTTATGAAACCTTTCAATGAGGTTGCATTGCAGCTAAGTTGCTTAGACTCTTCACTTTGGGTGTCGCACCCGTGTCGACACGACTTGGGTGTAGGATCCATACTGGATCTGGTCAACCAATTTTGGGTACTTTGACCAAAATCAACGAAGAAATTAGGGACAGATACATGATTTTTGAATTCAAAACAAACGCTAGGGTGAAATTGAAGAAAATGTAATTCTTTGTATATAGAAATTTCTTTGTCAGCCATTTTCCTTTTATCTCCTTCTCAAATTTTCCTGTTGATCAATATTTTCTCCTTCTCGGAATACCTTATAAAGTTTTACACATAATATTTCATAATTTAGACATACTTTTATAACTCCGTTTTTAGATATTTGAATTACTTTTAGCTGAATCCCCGCACCCGTATCCGTACCCTCGAATCTTAAAATTTAGATCATGAAGGATCCAACCTCTAGATACGCACCCGTATCGGACACCTACACCCGAGTCCGAGCAACTTAACATTGCAGGACAAAAAAGTTAGTTTAGTCATATTATTAAGTTTATTTATCTGCTTGAATTTCCTATTTAAGTTGAATACATAAAGTACTGTTTCCGGACGTCTGATCAATATTAATTTTCATGCGGTCATGTTACATGTGTTTAACTTTTTTTCCATGATTTGTATATTGCTGTAAAAATGAGCTCCACTATCTCTAACTTGCGTAAGTTTTGCTTCTGAAGGCAGCTAATATCGAAGCTGAAGCTTCCGGGGTTCATGATGGTGAATTCCAACTGATGAAGCAACTCTCCAGTATAGGGCGTGGCAAGTACAGCGGTATGTTATACATATGCTTGATCTACTTCCACCTGTACAAGTACAATTTACTAAACAACACATTCATAAATCATTGCACATTCTGCTTTCTAGGCCTAAGGGATTAGATGAATTATAACTTGATTGTGTGTAAAATCTTGAGGTTATCTTCCGGTAAATATTCCCTTTTGCTGAAGAATATTGCAGCAGAAATACTAGCAGTTGTTAGAGGGAAAAAATCTCTTGCTATCTGCAGTTTAGTTCTGTTAATAGATTTTCTGATTTATGGCTTCATTATTCAGTTCTATTTCACTTCATTATTCTGACTTCATTATTGTTGTAAAGAGCTAGAGGTTCAGCAATGTATTTGCAGCTGGCTTCTTTCACCAATTTTTTCTTGCTCACGTTGTACTGGAATTCCACCACACTCACTAAAATAGTTTCAGTTAGTGCCCTCACAGCATATGTTCAAGATTGCTGAATTTGTCTTGTATATTGGTGGAAGTTGAATATCCAATGAATTTGGCATAATTTTAGTGGCTGCAAACAAGTGTAACTTCTTTAAATTGATTCTCATCTCTCCTGCTCAAGTACATCCTGTTTAAAGTTTATTGGACACTTTTTAATTGCGCACACATATTATATATTACATTGTTTATGAACACAGAATATAAGATTGTAGTTTAAAATATTTATTGTATTTATGGTAGTGGAAGAAATATTAGAGTAATGATTAAAAGGTTAGTTTGACGTAGAAATTATCACTTTAAAATTTTAAATGATTTTGAAATCTTTAAAGCTGTGAAAGTTATGTAGAATAATATTATTTGTGGAATAATGCCACGTATTCTGAAATGTCCCTAAATTGGGCTAGTGTTATATAAATTGAAACTTTAGAAGTATTTCCTTTTCCTGATTGTATTAAGCTAAGTTGCTTAATACAATAATAGTCTTGCAATATTTCAGAAAAGAATTACGTATCAGTTGGCATTGCTAAAACATTATCAACCGTTACAGGGGGGAGACATCAGATATTCGCATGTATGTCTTGTACTAACCCAATAACAGACAACTGCAGTTATCTCACTTATATAATTTCTTTCTGTTAGAATGGTCAAGTAAAAGTTGCACAAATATATATTCATGATCTGTTGGTAGCTAAATCAGTTATGGGCACACCAAAGAATGGTAAGAATATGCCTAAATAGATATAGCTCTATGAAAAGTCTCATGAGATTTCGTCTAAAGGAGCTTAGTATCTTAAATACAAAATATTGAATATCTTTAAATGTTTGAAAGCTGTACATTACTCCTGCAAACTTGTGTTAGCTTTGGTCAAACAACTCAATAAAGTTATGAGACCCTTTCAGTTTGAAAATTTATGAATTCTTAGTCAAAAAGGTACAAATTGTTATGTGGAAGAAGTGTTGGGTGTATGCACATTGTTTGACCTCTTACATTTTATTTCAGAATGGAGTACGACTGAATCGTCCGATGATATTGAGAAACAAGAGCTTGATGAAGCGTCAGATGAAGAGGAAGCCAATTATCTTGACGCAAATGAATGTTTCTCTGAACTTCATTTATCTGGTGGGTCAGTAGTTGTGGACCACATGGCAAGCAATTCCATTGATGCATCTGCACAAGTTACACGCAGAACGAAGCTTCCGGATCCAATTGAAAAAGAGAAAGGGGTTAGTCTTTGGTCTATGATCAAAGACAATGTCGGGAAAGATCTGACACGAGTTTGCCTGCCAGTGTATTTCAATGAGCCATTGTCGTCCCTGCAAAAGTGCTTCGAAGATTTAGAGTACTCATATCTCTTAGATAGAGCATACGAACATGGAAAATCGGTACGATCTTTAATAGTTTCACCTCTTGTTACTAAGAGAGCATGACTAGGAAATTGTGTTCACCTTCTTGCTTTCTATTTAAAAGGGTGCTTATCAGGCTCTTTTTTGGAATAATTATTTCAGAACACAAATTATAAACTTTTATTTTGATGAATAACAAGTTATAATCTTATCGAGATATTTTAATAGTCTTCGCATGGCAGCTAAGCTTCAAGACTTGATATTGCGGGTATGAGCCGAATTTGTAACTTTGTATGTTGTGCTGAAGCACGACTGTTGCTTTTATTCCTCTATGTGTCTTGTTTCCCCCCTAAAGGTTTATATAAACTTCTTTTCTCTCCCTAGGAGTAGGCATCTTTATTAGTGAGTTTTCCAATTCTTGGTTAGATGTATAGCATTATGTTGACAACTTTGGGATTGTCTTGCTCTTCCAGGGGAACAGCCTTTTAAGAATTCTAAATGTTGCTGCTTTTGCTGTCTCTGGTTATGCTTCAACCGAAGGCCGGAACTGTAAACCTTTCAATCCTTTGCTTGGAGAAACTTATGAAGCTGATTTTCCTGAGAAAGGAATCCGCTTTTTTTCTGAGAAGGTACTTTATCAAGAATAAATAGTACTATTATTTATTGAATTGATTGTAGACATACTAGGTTTATATTTTTGTATGCAACTTCCCCTTGCAGAACTATTTTGTTAGCAAAACTTAGTCAGTAACAATTTGCGCATAATCCATACTCAAAACATTCTTGAGATAATGTTCACAATGAGATAATTTTTTTAAAGTTTCCTAGTGGTTGATGAGCTGGCCTTGAGTAACGTATATGTTTATTCATGGCAATGCCAGTAGTCCTAGATCTTATCAGGCCTTTTGGATGCTTTAAGTAAACCTACAAGCTATGTTAACTCTATTTTGTTGTGTAGTGTATGAGAGACATTACGATATTATGACATAAATCACGTTCTTAGAGATATTTCACAATTTTCTGAAGCCTTTCAGCCCTTTCGTAGTTTACATGAGCAGCTACAATCTGAGTAAGATGATCTAAAGCATTGGAATCTTGGATCCTTCACGGCTTCATCTACCTTGATGTAGCCATGTCAAAAGGGTGTCCTATGACTATGGCTAATTTGTACGGATTCTCCATATTTCATTAAGAATTAGCAAAATTAGATATACCTATATCATATACTTACACCACTTGTATCGGTTTTGTTTCCAGAAATCTGTCTAATATAGATTGGAGTTCACTTATTTGTAGTGTATCTAGGATTGGACATAACATGGTTTGAGACTGCAGGGTGCAACATATTTTCAACACACTAGGTCGGTCACGGAACTCCATTGCCGGTTCCTTTTCCATGTTAAGTTTCTACAGTGTGGGGATTCACTCTGTCAACTTCTTTTCTTACAAAGCTTGAGGGAGCTTATTGTATGGAAAGTTTTCTATGATAGAAGAGATAAACATAGTATCAGAGAATCATAACAAGAGTAAACATCTTGTACTTTCTTAGCTTTTGCTACCAAAGTGAATTGCTATGAAAAATAAATAGGCACACTTGGTAGTTTAACTTGCTGAATAAAGAATTAATTCGGAACAGGGGAAGTTGTAGCTGGAATTTATTACTAAGTCTCTGATTGCAATGAGTTGATATATATGATAGTAATTAGCCAATTCTTGAAACAGGTTAGTCACCACCCAACACTTATTGCCTGTCACTGTGAAGGTAGAGGATGGAAATTCTGGGCTGACAGTAATCTTAAGTCAAAATTTTGGGGAAGATCAATTCAACTTGATCCTGTTGGAACACTTACCTTAGAATTCGATGATGGGGAGATCTTCCGGTGGAGCAAGGTAGGCAGAACTTCATGCTGCTGATCATTTAGCAGTTTACTAGTTAGTTTGGTTGCTATTGAAGTTCTCGTTCTGTTTGTTTAATTTGAGACTTTGATATCCTCAGGTCACGACAAGTATCTACAATCTTATCCTTGGTAAGATATACTGTGATCATCATGGAATAATGCATATACGTGGCAATCGCCAGTACTCATGCAAGCTCAAGTTCAAAGAGCCATCCATTATCGAGCGTAATCCTCATCAGGTAAATGAGGAGAAATCCTGTAAATAACTTGAAAATATTTTTTTTGTCTATTCTTCCCCAGATTACTATTATGTCTATACATCTAGATTTTGTTGTACTATTGGTCGGATAATTCAAAATTCAAACTAATTCTACAGGTTCATGGATTTGTTGAAGATGTCTCTGGGAAGAAAGTTGCCACATTATTCGGAAAGTGGAATGAGAGCATGTACTATATGAATGGAGAATGGACCAGCAAGCCTAAGGATTCATCTGATTCATCTTTATTGTGGACAAGGAATAAGCCACCCCTAAATCTAACTCGATACAACTTGTCTTCTTTTGCAATTACACTGAATGAGTTAACACCAGGACTTAAGGTACAACAGTGTGTTAGTGAAATCTTCTCGTGAAAGATCAATTTCCTTTTTATGCTCAGCTAATTGTCGTTTATAGCCTGGCTAATCTGCTTGTCTAATCTCGGATAAAGGAGAAGCTCCCACCTACAGATTCAAGACTCAGACCTGATCAGCGACATCTGGAAAATGGGGAATACGACAAGGCAAATTCGGAGAAGTTGCGGTTAGAAACACGACAGAGAATGGTACGTTTGCTTCCACTTGAGTCTCCTCATCTTTCTCTATGTATTCATTCTTTTTTGAGTGTTATCATATTATTTAGTCTTCAAAATTGTTGTCGATCTGATAGTTCAAAATTTGTCTGACAATCTCGTTGGAATTGTCACTCTTATGAGTGGAATAGCAAAGTTGGATCCTTGGGCTTAGTTAGCTTCTTAAATTTGGGTCCTATATACCTTCCTTAAGAATGCACAGCTATTTCAAAGTCTTACAGGACTGAATGTGGTTCAGAGCTGATCTTGTGATATCTTACTCATCGCCTTACTGAGCTGAATTTATCAATTTTACCACAGTATCACTACCTACCAGAATCTAGATAGTATAATCAAGCTCACTTACTAAGGTTACTTTTTATTGTTTTCCTTCTGAATCTCTACTCTGAGAAATAGTTTCTGTGGACGCGACATGACTGCCTAATGAACTTGCAGAAAGCATTAATTTTGAACAACTAGGAACTTGTAACCTTATATCATAATTGACCGGAAGCAAAATTTAACACTGAAGGCTTACATTATATGCAATCAATCTCTCCCACCATGTTTTTATTTAGAGAACAGTATTGGACTGACGGATTGGATTCTGTTGACTTTTAATTGGGTTTAGGAGTTTCAGGCCCCATAATTTTTTTCCTGGTTCTCTAAAACCGTGAAGCTGGAGTATCAATTTATGAATCTTTATAATTGTAGTCTAAATAAAGCTCTTTTTCTTACCTTACAGTCCAGGAAATTACAAGAGAATGGTTGGAGACCGCGATGGTTTCAAAGAGAAGGTGAAGATGGGACTTTCCGGTATACCGGTGGTTACTGGGAGGCGAGGGAGACGGGTACTTGGGATGGCTGCCCAAATATTTTTGGTGAGATTGATCAAGAGCTCCTCACCTCCTTTGAAGGATCCTGATGTTTTAGAAGGTATAAGTTCTGAGAAACTGCTTTTCATAAATGTTACCATTCTCATGTCAAGACATCCATTTTGATATGGCTCGGTTCTAGTTACATGATCAATTTGTGCCAAGATATGGCTCGGTTCTAGCTAATGTTTTTAGAGCTCTTAACACATTTCACTGGTTGGCCAAAAATATTTACAGTCGCTAGCCAAATATACAAAAATATACAGACTAATGACTATGTATTAAATATGTATTCTATACACAAAGATATACATGTGACGGCTATTATTTTGGGGGCGGCAATACCGTGTAAAAATCCCATTATTTATCACCTCATCAAACACTGTTATCCTGACTCAATACTTTCTTGAAACATGTCAGATTCATCGATCATATCATGTTTATATTAATCTCATTATCTTTGTTTCCATCATAGGCACACAATTTGCCCTTAATTACCAAAATATTCAGGTAGCTAGTAGTATAGTTAAACTGGGGAGCCGTTCTTGATGCATTTTCATGCCTGTTTTCTCCTGATTGTAAAGAAATATCAAAAGGCAATGTGGTACATTTTTCAGGGACCTGAAGATTTGTAGATTTGCTGATTAAAGACAAACCCTTGAGCAGAGTATTATGGAGAATTCTGTAGGACAGGAATGGAGTATGCAGGCAGTCCGCGACAGCCCAAATTTTTTAGTTGTTTAAAGATAGTTCTCCGAGTTGACATAAGTCAATCCAGAATCCTGAAGGCTATTTTAGGATGAAGAGACAATCTTGCAAGAGTCGACCAACGATGGAGCACATACTGGAGAAGTTTTTCTTTGCTACATATGCATCAAGCTGTTTTGATCATGCTTGTATTTTGTGTTGAATTCATCCCATTTTTCATTATGCTTCATCTTTCTGCGGCTAGGCATTAGTTTAGGTTATTTTTATTATTATTATTTGTACTCTATGTTGAAAATAAAATAGCAAAAATTTGAATGTATTAAAGAAATGAACAGAGCACAATAGCTTTTGTAAAGACCTGAAATAGATAGTGCTTACACATGTTGAGATATACACAAAGAACAATGATTCTCCTTTACCCAAAAAATCCAAAGTTCTCTTAATGGTCCTATTTTTCCAATTTTTGGCTGTGAACATTTTGGTAGACATTCAATGGTCAATAAAGGATAAGATTTTGGACCATCTAGTATTCAAGGGAATGACTGTGTTAACACATAGGTATAACAACCAAGAGAGGCAGACTTAGGGCCCTCTTGGTATACAGGAAAGGAATAATTAGTTTCGGGATTAAATTTAAGAGGAGTTTATCCCATGCTTGATTGGTAGAAAAATACGGTATAATTTATTCTGGAATTAGTTATTCTGGGTTTATAGTGCTTTTTATCTCCATGAAAAAGTAGAATAACTAATCTCGGGATAATTAATCCCGAAATAATTAATTCTGGGATAACTTCTTTACAACCAAACGACCCTTAAGTTCTTGTTATAGCGATTGGTTGTAGACTTGCGGTTGCTAGTTGGGTACTTGGGGGTCGTTTGGCTCAAGACAAGGTTATACTAGGATTATAGATTATAATTTCACTTCTTATATGGGATAGGTAATCCCACGATTTTTCAAATTCTAAAATACCTATTTTCAACTTAACTCCAAATACTATTTTTTCTTTTCAAAAATTATTATTTTTATGCCCAAACGCCTACTTACATGACGTTTTTTTTAAAAATATCAAAAAATTAATCTAAAAGCACCGATGCCGAAGAGAAATCGAGATGATTGGCACGATTTCAAAAGTCTAATTTTGATTATACAAAATGGAATAACCGAAAAAATGTTATGGTATAAATTTATAAAATAATCGGCCGAACCGAATCATTGACATCCTAACCTACAGCCAAATGTTGGACAAACTTAATTAACCCCCTAATCCCTATAACCAAAGGGCCTGAAGTAGCCGTGCAAGCGTATGAATATCATCGTCAAAAAAAACATATAGGAATTTTGAACTATCTTATTGTTGAACCAAGAGAAAAAGGGGAAAACACACAAATAGCCATTTTTAGAGCTGCTATTTTGTACTTATTTTTTATTAAAAATTTAAACTAAAAATCTTAATTTCAAGACGTTGTGTCCTGAAAATTAAACTGAAAAATTAAAATTCAAAATCCATTGAATAATTCCTAAATAGCAGTCCTTAAAATGGCTATCTGGTGTCATTTCTATATAGAAAAATCTCAAAATGATTTTAGTAGAGGGAGATGAGCTGCTTATTTTTTAGAGAACTTCATTTATAGCCCATCGGGCAAAACAAATATCATCCGGTAGCCCATAAATTAACCCATACAAGTCATAGCCTAAAAATAATGACAAGTGCTAGCCGGAAACTTCACTGAACGAATTCCCTCGCCGGAAAATCTTAGATCTAAGAAGATCTGGACTTTTACCCGTTAAAACAACAGCAAAACGCCGGAAAATCCTAGAATCGGCCAGATCTAAGAAGATCTGGACTTTTACCCGTTAAATCAACATCAAAACAAAAGAAAAAGGGGTGTGTGCAAGCATCTGTTACCAGCAGCACAGAAAAAACAAAAAGCAAAACAATTGTAAAAATGGAGAAAGAAAATGTGTCCTTGGAGTTGAATATGTTCCTGTACATCAACATATTTCAGTAGCAGCAACCTATAGGGAAGAAGAAGAAGAAAGCAAGAGGAGCAGTGTGTAGCAACGAGAGAGACATCCTTGTCTTCTTTCTCTGATTTTCTCTTATAGTTTCTGTAAATATGTAGATAATATTTTGAAGATGTTTGGCTAAAAATTTAAAACTCTGGCGATCTTGTTACCATTTTCGGCAACTGTGACAGCCATGGACGTCGGTGGCTCAATGAGAGGAAGAACAGAGGAGATGACTATGAAAAAAGTTGAAATATCTACAAAATAGACTGGTACTATACAAAAATTATACAAAATATACTGTCACTATACAATTTATATACAAATAGAGTGTCACTATACAAAATATATACAACAATATAATGTCAGTATGCAAAAAATATACTAAATAGACTGTCATTATATAAAATATGTACAAAATAGACTATCACTATATAAAAATATACTAAATAGACTGCCACTATACAATTTATATACAATTAGCTCTCACTATACAAAATATATACAAAACAGACTGTCACTATACAAAATATATACAACACAGACTGTCAATATACAAAATAGACTGTTACTATACAAAAATATACAAATAGACTGTCACTATACAAATAGACTGTTACTATACAAAAAATATACAAAATAGACTGTTACTATGCAAAAAATATACAAAAATATACAAAAATAGACTGTTATTATACAAAAAATATACAAAAATAGACATTTCATATATGACATGCATTACATATTTCATTCAATTGTTAGCTAATACTTATCAGATCCAGAAGTACATTTAAAAAGGCAAAAAAGGGTTGCTCTATCGCGCCAGGTGAGGGTCGAACCTGCGACATTCAACTTAGGAAACAAGTGCTCTAACCACTGAGCTACAGGCGCTTGTGTTGTCATGATTATTCCTTTCGGCTACTATATGCAATACGTTTGGGCCGAAGGGCCATTTTTTGTAAGTAGGACAAAACATGAGCTATTTAAAAATTTGAGGGGCTATAGAGGGTAGTTTTGTAAAAATAGCACGGTATAACCAGTTTTTGGACTGATCATTCTAAAATAGTCAGCGTTTACGAAGTCAATGAAAAAAGCCACTATTTTGCTGGAACAGAGACCGGTCCAGCATAATATACTGGAATTCGGTGCACCTGTGTATGAACTCCAGCATATTATGCTGAACCAGTATACTTTGCTGACTCTAGTATAATATACTGGAGACTGGAGCACCGGTGCTCCAAACTCTAGTATATTATACTGGACAATTATACTTGCTGGAACTTCAGTATATTATGCTGGAGTTCTAGTGTACTTATGTTGGAACTCCATCATATTATGCTGGAGTTCCAGCATACTTATCCTGGAACTCCAGTATAATATGCTGGAGTTCAAGCATACTTATGCTGGAACTCCAGTATAATATACTGACGTATTTTCCGGGTTTTGAACAGTGTTTTCACTCAAATTTATCTTTACATGAAATGTAATTAAATTTCGATTACTTTTAAAACTGAGCTATTTTTGAACGACCAGTTGTAAATTTGGCTATTTTTGAATTTCTCCCGGTAGTTTTCTCCTTATTTTTGTGGTCAGCTTAGGGCTGGCCCATGGGTTATATCTGAAATTTATGGCCCATTTCGACAATATTATGAAAAAGATTTTTAGATTTATAGATATTTTAGGGGTATTATTATTTTTAGCCCATGCCAGAAATTATTTAGATTCACTAGCCAAAAAAGTGAATAAAATTTGTATAATTTTTGTATATAACATACAGAATGTATATATATACAAAAAATATATATATATTTCGGTTATTATTTTGAAAACGGCTATATAATGTCATTTTTCCAACATTGTATATCAGAAAGAGAAACGAAGATGAAATATTCTTTTGAAAACAAGCTACCAAATGCAAGTGGGCAAAGTCATTTTCTTATTTTATTGATGGCAAAAAGTCTAATGAAGTAAAGGACAGGACAAACATTAAAGATGAATAGATGTGGGCATACTATATATAGATCTAGGTATGAAATAGCATTTAAAAAGCTTGAATATAGTGAAAGAACGAGTTATGGCTCAACTTTTGTGTTATTTTTTATTGATGTCTGGTGAAAAATATTATATAATTGAAATAATGTGTATAATGGACTACAAGAGTCAAGAGGACATGTTAAGTGTTACCCAGCAGAGGGGGCATAATTGTTTTGGAATTATTAATTTGACAGGAGAGTATAACGAAGTACAATTAAAGACATGATAAACGTAGAGATGAATAGATACGGGTGGGGGTGTCTAATTGACGGGTTGGACTGGTTTTAGGCGGGTCAAAATTAGTTAATTCAATAAGTGGGCATATTTACGACTCGCCCAAAAGTAACTTGGGCAGAGATGGGTCTGAATCAAGTTGGACTAAAATTTGGGTCATATAGCCCAACCCGCCCAACTCTCATCAAACTTTAATGGAATTTTAACCTCCTATAGCAAAGGTCGATACTTTATTTATTTTAAATAAATACCTTTTTAAAAAATTATATTCTATAAATACCTTTTGATTTTTATAACCAAATATCTATTTATGGTTACCTTCTACTCTTAAGCCATAAAATACTGTTTGTATTATTTTTCTCTCTCATTCTTTCATATTTTTCTCCACCCCCTCTCTCTCAACGCCAGTATTTCTCCATGGTTATCTCCTCTCTCTCAATAAATGTGTATGCATTAAAGGAAAAAAACAGATACTGATTCTGATCGGATAACGAAGTTGGCTTTGGTTCAAAATCAAGAAACGGGAAAAAAGTTGGAAATTGATAAAAGACCTGCAAATAGAACTCGTACGGACATCCATTGATCTCTCGCTGATTTGTAAGCCCAATAGTTTTGAGTCCACTATCCACGTTATGTCCATGAACAGTAGCCTTATCAAGAGCCTTTGCCATACAAATCCTCACACTCTCCACAATCTCCATTGGGTCGTGTTTTCACTACCGGCTTTCGGTGAACGGCGGATTCGCCGAAAATTAGGTTTGTTCTTGAACAAAGACGACGGAGTTTTGGGCTGAGCAATTTGATTTTCTATTAATATATTTCAATGTATTTTCATCTATTTCATTGTATTCATTGTCTTTTTTTTTTCATTGTAATTCAATGTATCTCGTTGTATTCCATATAATTCATTGTATTCACTGACTTTTTTTCATTGTATTTCAATGTATCCCATTGTATTATATATATTTTATTATATTCACTGTCTCGCTATATGCCATGAATGTATTCATATTTTTTTTTAATTAATATAATTTATGTATTCAGATGTATTATATAATTTTTCTGAAGATTGCTAGGTTTTTGGGGTATATTTCGGTTGAGAATCTTTTTTATAACTGAAAATACAAAATTTGTGTATTATGTTATTTGAATTTGTTGAGTTATATTAGGAGTCTATTATGTTAATTGATTCACTTTCCATTTTAAAAACAGTGTAATCCCCTATTTCACGCCGTGAATACAGTTGAATACAATAATCTGTCTAGCTGTAATCTCATGTTTCACTCTATGAATACAGTCGAATACACTTGAATACAATAACTGATTAGCTGGACTTCCCTGATTCACGCCTATTTTTGCTACTGTATTCATGAATACAATAGCTTAAATACATCAAATACATCTTATAACCACACAAAAGGTATCTATAATTCATAATATAGCAAATGGTATCTATATATGGCTAATTACTACCAAAAGATAGTGTTTTATGAAAATTTCTCAACTTTAATTAATGTGTATTTTCTTCTTATAAATTGTTTAATTATCAAATACGACTTTTTTTCTTTTGTTATGGTCATATATAACATATCAAACAAAAAAAATTATTTTAAAGATATTTTAACAAAGTTACTCAAGGATTAACTTGGGCTAAAATCAGCCCAACTTTAGATGTGTTGAAATGAGTTGGGTCAAAATGAGTTGGTTCAATTAAATAGGTGGGTCAAGACCAGCCCAACCTTGAACGAATTGAGCTTGTCAAATGGATTTGGGCTAAAATTGTCACCTCTAGATATGGGCTTGCAACTATACATCTATGTCTAGATTAGTGTTCAAATATGTCAAAAAGAAAGAATTTGTTATGATAAATATCATATTATGGTTGATGTCTACTCTTCCTCCATGATCTTCATGTCAAATACTTAATGACATATTCAATGACATATTTTCTATGTTCAATAACATATTCCATGACATATTTTCTTCACTTTTCATGCCTATATAAAGGCCTTGTAATAGATAGGAAAATACACACAATTGAAGAAGAAAATCTCTTCCTTTCTCTCTATCTTTATTTCTTATTCATGTTTTACTAAATTGCTTTTATTTCATAACACGTTATCAGCACGAGTCTCTAACCAATTGTATATATATATCTACAAAAATTTTCCTACATCCGGAAAGATTATAATTAGAAGCCATACATATCATCAGATGGTTAAATGTAAAGAGAAACTACATATGGTAAGTAATGAAATGTAAGAAGGTATGATTATCTTATACTTGTCATTCCTTTAAAATCTCATATGCACACAACTTCGTACTACACCTGTATTGCATAAGCACATATTAATATTACATCTTTTATATCACATGAATGGAATAAAATTTTCGAAGTTCTATATGTGAAAATCATAGTAGCAGTTAATTGTTGATATGATGCATGTCATGGTAACCAAGGATATTTTATATAAATTGTCTTATGCATATTTATGTGTTAACTATCTTCAATCTGTCCTGCCGCTTTAAACATTTTCTTTTACTTGGATGAATAATTTTTTTTCCTTTTGGATTTTTACACTTGCATATAGTACAAAAAAAAAGGAATAAAAAATAAAATAAAATTGATCATACTGATTAAAAGCATAAATCATCTTGAAGAAAACAAGAAATACTTCACATCTTTATCTAGGTTGATTAATTACTTCTTTGATATTTAGAAAACAAACCAGCTATTGAGAAAGTATACTTCATAATTTATGGTCGTATCATTTGAAAGTAAACAATGATTAGTATGACTACTAGAAGATGTATTTTTGAGTATCCATGACCTACTTGATGCTTGCTACTGACTTACTACTTGATTTGCTCCATTCTTGAAGTAAATGTGATAGCAGTGCATAATAAGTTTCAATGAAGACAAGTGGTTGAACAATGAACGTGGGTGTTCCAAATATCAAAATAATAATAATCATCACTATGATTATAAAAGGAGAACAATAAGGGTTCTCAAAATAGTCCTTCAAAATGTGAAGGCAATGCTTACCATCAAATTGGTATGAAAATAATAAAGCACGTCACTGATTATGATCCATTCCTTGAAGAGAATGTGACCTGTGATAAGCATTGAGAATGCAAACTCATTCCTAAAGTTGAATGTGACAATATGTGATAAAAGCAATGAATAAAGACATGCAATTCATGATTATATGAATACCACACAACTCACTTCCAAGGGAGGTTTGAGTAAAATAAAGAGAATAAATATTATTGTGTGGTTACATGAATATGTCATTGGTCGCGTACATGTGGTACGCCAAATATTATTTTGTCATGCCTTATAAAAGTTATTAAAGGCAAAGTTAAAGCAAGAAATGATTTTGCTTATGATGATTTTGACCATGACAATTTATTATGATATAATTTTATCCGTGAATGAGACATTTACCATATGAATGGTATGATAAAAGATTTTATAGTACAAAAGTTGTTAAGAACTCCGAAAAACTAATTTGTTACTACTCGGATGAATAAACTTATTCATGACATTGATATTGTAAAGTCTCAAAAGAAACTTTTGAGTTTCAAATATATAAGTCAAAGTGATTGGCATATTGAGACTATAAATGAAAGGAAGATTGAATATCTTCATATTTCTATAATTATACTGGGTAAATATGAAAGCTTACCCGATCTTCTTTCTATTTGTACTACACAAATATAAGAATGATGCTGGAAGCATATGCCACAAGTAAACTAGAGGTTTACTAAAACAAATATTAATTGGCATGATCAATTGACTATCTCGGTTCAATTATGATGCAAAAAATTAATTAAGAATTACATTGACATATATTGAAGAATAGAAGATTCTTCAAGAATTCTCTTGTACTGCTTATTCTCATGATATACCAATTAAAGGTTGGGATTGAATCACTTGATTTCTGGAAGGAATAAAAAGTGTATATATATATATATATATATATATATATATATATATATATATATATATATATATATATATATATATGGGCCCAGTCACCTGCCATGTGGACCATTTACTATTATATGATCTTAATAGATGTATGTATTTTATGGTCATATGTGCATTTGTTATCAACTTGCAGTTTGGTTTTTTGCAAGATTGCTTGCTCAAATTATTAGAGCACAATTCCAGAATATAAATTATGATGATTTATCTTGATAATACTGGTTTAAATTCAAGTTGATTTATCGGAAATTGTATGCCTCCAATTATAGCTAAATCATTGGTTATGAGAACAAAACTCCCAAAAATAAAATTTGGTATGAGATGTATTATTTAATATACACCAGCACTTGTACGCATCTAGCCAAGTTATGAAAATTTCTCCCTATCACAATCGGTTCAGGGTCAGGAACCAAATAATTTCTATATAGAAATATGAATGTGCTATATGATTTAATTATGCCACCACAATGCACAAAGATGGGTTCCCAAAGAAGGTTGAGAAATGTGTTGGTGATCCCAACATTAGGGGGAAAAAATGGATAGCTGAGAAAGTGATACGTGAAATGAATTATTATGAATAAATATAGATCCTCGTACAAGAAAATATGAACTTGAAGTTCAAGTGATAATTAATTTATAAATTATTGCCAGACGCACTTGCTGACCCAAAGCTAAATGTCATATTTCAGCTGTTAATGCTCCAAATAGAATAAAGTTCATGAAGGACAGAGTCTATGGCACGCATGAAGCGTAACACACTAATCGGTTCCAAAGATAAAACTCCTTGAAGAAGGAGAGGGGCAAAATGGTCATAATAAGGAGGCAAGTGCTCTAGAAGAGCACCACGACATAACACTTCGTAAGACCTCATGTGAGAGGCTCAGGTACCTGAAAATAATGAGATAAAGAGATCTCAATAAGTTATGTCTTTATTGTGTAATAATTGAACCGATATAAAATGATCGTCGACGATATTGTTAACATAATATAATGCTCAATATTATTAATATTGACGAGGATATTGAGCTCAAATCTGTCATGAATTTTGGACAGATAAATGATTGGCCAAATGAAAAATACGCAATGAAAATTGACTTCACTTGAAAAAATGTGAAGTTGGGCGGATAGTCCCAACACCTGAAAGTATAAAGCTAATGGAGGTATAAATGTGTTCTTGTGCAAAAAGTTCATGTCGATAGACATAAAGACGACTTGTGACACAAGAAAATTAGTAAATATCCTCACACTGATTATATGGAGACATGTTCTCTTATGGTGGATATAATTATTTCAAGTTTTAATGTGGCAATACATGAAAACTTGATATGCGTATAATGGAAATCATTGAAGGATTAAAATTATTCTGAAGCATATTAATGTTTCCAAGAGATCTATTAAATAAAGCTTCAAAAATTCTTATACGGATTGAAACAATCAAGGCACATATGGTATAATCGCCTGTGTGAGTACCTCTTGAAAGAAGGGTACAAAAATGATTCAATTTGTCCTTGTATCTTTATAAAAGATCTGGATTTAAATTTGTTATAATCTTTGTGTACGTTGATTCAAATATCATTACAACTCCCAGGCAGCTTCCTAAAGCAGTAAACTGTTTAAAGAAAGAATTTGAAATGAAAGATCTTGGAAAGACAAAATTTTGTCTTGGTCTACAAATTGAGTATATGAAAGATGAAATTTTTATCAATCAATCAGCATACACTAAAAAGATTTTAAAGCGATAACGCACATCCATTTAATACCCCGATGGTTGTGAGATTACTCGATATAAATAAAGATCCATTCCGACCTCATGAAAATAATGAAGAACTTGTTGGTCCTGAAGTACTATATCTTAGTGAAATTGATGCACTAATGTATCTTGCTAACACTAAAAGGCGTGACATAACATTTTCAGTTAATGTCTTAACAAGATATAGCTCTACTCCTACAAGGAGACATTGGAGCGAAATCAAACACATATTGTGTTATCTAAAAGGGACTACCAATATGGGCTTATTTTATGGCAATGATTGCAGTCCCGATCTTGTTGGTTATGCCGATGTAGAGTATTTATCTGACACACACTAGGCTTGATCTCAAACATGCTATGTGTTTACATATGGAGACACTGTCATATCTTGGCGATCGACTAAGCAATCAATCGTGGCTACTTCTTCTAATCATGCTGGTATAATTTCTATTCATGAAGCAAGTCGAGAATGTATTTGGTTGAGGTCTATAATATATCTTATCCGAGAAAAATGTGGTTTGAAGTGTGACAAACTACCCATAATTTTGTATGAAGACAATGCAGTATGCATAGCCCAATTGAAGGGATGATTCATAAAAGGAGATAAGACAAAGTACATTTTACCAAAGTTATTTTTCACACATGATCTTCAAAAGAATGGTGATATCAATGTGCAATAGATTCGTTCAAGTGATAATATGGTTGATTTGTTCACCAAATCTCTACTGACGTCAACCTTCAAGAAACTGGTGTACAAGATTGAGATGCGAAGGCTGAAGGATGTGAACTGGTACTCTCATCAGGGGGAGTTAATACGCGGTGTACTCTTTTTCCCTTACAAGGTTTTGTCCCACCGGATTTTTCTTGCAAGGTTTTTAACGAGGCAACCAAAAGACGTATTTCTAAATATGTGTACTCTTTTTCTTTCATTAGGATTTTTTTTCCCATAGGGTTTTTTCCTAATAAAGTTTAAACGAGGCACATTATTTATGGACATCCAAAGGGGAGTGCTATGATAAATATCATATTATGGTGGATGTCTACTCTTCCTCCATGATCTTCATGTCAAATGCTTAATGACATATTCAATGACATATTTTCTATGTTCAATGACATATTCCATGACATATTTTCTTCACTTTTCATGCCTATATAAAGGCCTTGTAATAGATAGGAAAATGCACACAATTGAAGAAGAAAATCTCTTCCTTTCTCTTTATCTTTATTTCTTATTCATGTTTTACTAAATTACTTTTATTTCATAACAGAATTAGAGTAATTTTAACATAAATCATAAAAAAGTAAAGGGACAAGATGAACGTTGCAATAAATATATGTGGACCTAAACCTACACTTTTTTTATCAAATGAGGTGTTAAATGGGCGGGTTAACCTAAATATAGGTGTTTAAGTGTATAGCACCAATAATCAAGTTGGGTGATAATGTATCTACAAATTTTTTTTGGACTAAACGTTGGATTATAATCCAATCTGCCCGACTCAAAATCATATTTCTTTTGTTTATTCGTTCTTTCTAAATTTGATTTATCATGACTCTATCTATTCCATCAACCCAACATTTTTCTTTCTATGTTTTGATAAGTTTTCATATGGGTAAATAATTTGGAATACATGACTGCTCAAATTAGTCAAAATCAACCTGTTCAATGGCTGCTCAATTGGAATACATTTTTCTTTCTATGTATTTCCATGAGTTAAATTTAATACCAACTTCTATATTAAAAAAATTATTTAAAAGTTCAAGTATGCTGCAAAGAAAGGTGGGCATTTGCATCTATACCCGCTTTTTGGATCACGTTTTAACTTGTGCCCACTTTGCAAAAAAAAAAAATACAAGCGTACCCACTTTTTCGCGTAAGTTCAGCATACGGTGCTGAAGTAGCAAAGACAATCACGCAAAACTTCAGCATTCTAGTAGACGGGCCTGAAGTAACAAATGTGTTGAAACTTTTGTTTGTAATTGCTGAACTTAAACATAGTAACTGAAGTTTTGTTCTCTATTTGCTGAAGTTTTTGTTTGTAATTGCTGAACTTAAGCATAATAGCTGAAGTTTTATTCTCTATTTGCTGAAGTTTTTGTTTGTAATTGCACTAAATAAGCTGAAGTTTTTTTTATCCTGGATTCATTAGTTTTGTCATTAAGATTTTTCAAAAACTTCAACAGAAGATGCTGAAGTTATTTAGTTCAATTATAAAAATTTCAGCACTAAATAAGCTGAAGTTTTTTTGTCCTAGATAAACTTTTTCAAAAACTTCAGCAGAAGATGCTGAAGTTATTTTGTTCATTTGTAAAAATTTCAGCACTAAAAACTGAAGTTTTTTTGTTCTGGATTCATTAGTTTTGTCATAAAGCTTTTTCAAAAACTTTAACAGAAGATGCTTAAATTATTTAGTTCATTTGTAAAAACTTCAGCACTATATAAGGTGAAGTTTTTGAAAAAGCTTTCTAACATACTAGATAAATAATCAGATTGTCAACAGTATCTAAATCATAAATGTTGGAAACAATAAACGTCAAAAGAACAGAATTATCATTGTTTACTAACTTACGTACATGGAAATATTCACAAATTATTGTCTACTAACTTACGTAATATAGTTTATTTTTAAATAATCTAATAAACATATTTATGGCAATCATCCCATGAACTGAAGTTTCATAGCAGCACCAACAGCAGCAGAAGAAAGAAGAAGAAGAAAACGAAGGAGGAGAAGGAGGAGGAGAAAAAGGGCTGAAATTGTTTAAAAAGTGGATACAAATTAAAACTTTTTAAAAAAATGGGTATAGGTTAAATGGGGGCGACCAAATAGCGCGCCCCGTGCAATTTTTACAGAAAGGTGGGGTATTATCACTTTTAGCCCGCGCCGGAAACTATTTATATTTGGTAACCGAAAAAGTGTATAAAATTTGTATAATTTTTGTATATAACATACAAAATGTGTGTATATATATAAAAGAATATAAATTTTATACATTGTTTTGACTATTATTTTTACAACGGCTATACAGTATCATTTTCTCAAGTTTCATTCAAGGAGGTAAATGTGGGATATGTAGGCATTTTGTGGTTTCTGGGTTTTAACAGACATTTTCTGCAAAGTCTTTTTCTTACTAGGTCCTTTATTCCCTTTTTTCCTTCCTTTTCTTACGAATTACTTTTATTAATATGATCAAAAAGCATAACAAATTAAAAACACATATTAACAAATTAGAGGGACCAAAAACGCATTACGAACTAAAGGCACAGGACAAACATTCAGATGAATATACACATTTGGACCTATAACTATACATCTATGTGTAGAACAACATTTAAAAAGTTCAAGTAACGAATTAAAGGGACCAGAAAGCAAAACGAAGTAAAGGAGCAGAATAAAGACGTGGGCCTATAACTATGCATCTATGTGTAAAATAGCACTTAACAAGTTCAAATATACTTTCATTATTCATTAATTAATTTGACCAAAAAGCATAACAAATTAAAGGCAGAGTCGGATAGAAGATATAAACCCAATTGGTAAATTTATCGGTTCAGACCTACCATTTGTGATAATTTTAATAAATTTGCTGGGTTCAGATGAATCTGACTCAGCTGCTCTACATTACGTTGAGATGAACACGGCAATAGAATATTTTTTTTTAACTGGATAAGACCTCTTGTAACATCCAGAGATCACTACAGTTGTACAAAAAATATCAGTAGCTAGTTGATTCAGTGAATAGGAATCTCCACTTGTGAAAAATAATTAACTCTGTAACCTGCAACACTTTGATTCTTTTTTATTCCTGGATACTGAAGGGAAGCCCGTGCACTAAACTTCTGCTATGCATTGGGTCTGGGGAAGGGTCGGACCCAAAGGTCTATTGTACGCAACCTTATCCTGCATTTCTGCAAGAGGCTGTTTTCACAACTCGAACTCGTGACCTCCTGGTCACATGTCAGCAACTTTACCAGTTACGCCAAACTCCCTTTCTTTTTATTCCTGGATACTCTTGTTCTTTTATTTAAAATATGTACAAAATATCTGGATCTTATGTCATAAAATAAGAAATAATGCAGTAGAAGACAGAGAGGGGCGTCGGGGAGTGAGGGGACCGAACCAGTAAGAAGGGGAATATATATATATATATATATATATATATATAGACCCCTCGGATTTGCTTCCCACAGTTTAGGAAAGTGGAAATTTTTACAAAAACAGTGTTAATAAACAACTTGACAAACACGACACATGCATGTTTCTGGCAGTATTTGCTGTACCTAGTAGTAGTAGTTTTTTATTGAGATCGATAAAAATCCAATTGAAGTTGCAGTTGTTCTGAGATTGAATCTTGTTGTCCAGATTTTTCCAAACCAAGTTGCTTCTTTTTTTTATTTAACCATTTGGTATTCAGAACTGATCGGGCTTAATTAATGAGGATTTATGCCAGGTGAGCCGACTAACTAAGGTCGGATCTTTTCGTCTCGATAAATCGATCTTGGGCCTGACTCAACCCCAAAGATAGTTCATGAGATGAGGATTGACCAAAATCATATAAAAAATCACGATCGTAAGACATGAGCTTGTAACATGTGATCATGTTGTCATAATAGTTGTATAATTTGAATTTTTGGTTCAGAAAAAAATGATTTTGGTTTAAGATTCTTATACGTGGTTTTTCCCCTTTACGGTTACTACACAGTCATATATACGGTCGAAATCGAGCTCGCCTACGATATGATAAGTCAAGCTTGGAACATGGCAATAAAGGACTGAAGATCGACCCCAAATCCTACCGGGCTAGAACCCAAGGTCAGAACGCCTGCCTTCGAGAATATCGAGGCCGTAATCCCGGAATCGACCCTGTTATTACATAGTTAACAGAAAATAGAGTCGCATGAACTGCAAGACTATAACCATAAGACGAAGTTTTGAATCTTGTGCTGCAATAAAAACATTGAGCTAATTGACTATTGAACTGTTCCTTTAAGAATCAAGATCCTAAATTGTTGAAATTTGATAAGTTGGTGCACAAAACTTAAGTTTTCAGATAAAATTATCATATTGTTATGAAATACATATTTATATGGATGTTCACTAATCAAATATAACTCTCTATTCTTTTCCATTATGTAGATAGCCCCACTATATCTCACTATTATAGTTGTAACTTTCACACCTCCGTAACCTTCTCATGATCTTTTTCCATAATCTCAAATGTTATATTGTTACTTTGAGCAGATTTTTTTAACACATATAATGTTTATTGTCACTACAAGAAAATTTTAACTTTTAAGTATTCAAATTCTTATTATATAGTCGCTTAATTACATTGATTAGACACTTTTTTTGAATCACTATTTGGGATATAAAGATTACTTGCTATGTTTTTCTTTTGTCTTTTGAATTACTTCTGAATTATTTAAGCTATAGTTGGTTATGTGCCAATCGATAGAACAAAGCACAGAAAGAAAAACTATGAGTGGAAAATAAGGGCACGTGAATCATGTGGGAACTCGAAATTCAAGGTAATTTATTATTTATTTGGTCCACCTTTTTGCCTTAGAAATTCATGTTCCCGATATTATTTCATCTTTTCTTGTTTAGCCAAAATGGCATGTGATATTATGCGTACCACTCGTGCAAATTAGAACCTGAACAAATTAATCATAAAAATTACTTAAATATCTATATTGTTTTTTTTTTTCTTCTAAACTTAAGTTCTGTACAGTTTCCAAGATCTAGCTTTTTTGTTATTATTTTTACACCTAACAAAGTAAATCAAAGACTAATATAATAAAACATTGAATAGTTTGATTATCACTGATCTAATAGTTATGATAATACAGGAAAAGTAAAACATAAGGGGAAAAAAAGAAGGAAAACAATAATAAGAATTATACTAGAAGAAAACGATACTTTCTGTGGGAAGCTGGCTCTTGCATTGAGATTTGATTTATATTATTTGGGTTATTCTACAGATACAAGGGAGAAAGGAAGAGTAAGAGCTCTATAATTTTTCATTAACTAGGCTCTTTCCCATTTCTTGTACATATACATCTAGGTTACCATACACACGTAACCTTTCCAATAAAGTTAAAAGAAGCAAAAAAGAGAAAAACCCAAAACCATAAAAATAAAATAAAATAAAAAACCTAATTTGCTTTAAAGAACATAATTGCCTTGTGCAATTTAGTGGCAAGCTGGCTCTGAATCCTCCATTTCAATCCCACATTCAGCAAGTCTCTTCTCCTTGTACACATACCGTCTTGAAATAAACAAGAAAATCATCAAATTCAACACACTCAACGTTGCCAATAGCCAATAGAAATCATAGAGTCTTCCTTGGTTTAAATTATCAGCTAACCATGGGTTTTTCACTGTCACCTTATGCACTATAGTCACCAAAATAGAACTAAAGAAAAACCCTAATGAAAGTGTACTCAAGAATAACCCCGTGCTCATTGTCTTCATTCCTTTAGGACACTCCCTTAGGAAGAAATCAAGTTGTCCGATATAAGTAAATGCCTCACCTGCCCCTACTAGCAAGAATTGCGGAACTAACCAAAAAACACTCAAAGGAACCTTGGCATTTGCATCATTGGTCAATCCATGCAAATGTGCAACATTCAATCTCTTCACTTCAGTTAAAGCAGCAGCAACCATGGCTATAATTGAAAGGATTAATCCAACTGCAATACGTTGCAACGGGGTTGTACCGTGAGGATTGTTTAGGACACGTCGACAAACCGGTACGACGGCACGGTCGTAGAATATGCACGTTAAGAGGATACTTCCGACGAAGAAAAGTGTCAATGAGGCCGGAGGAATTTCGAAATTTCCGATGTGACGGTCCATTGTTGTAGCTTGTGACACTGAAAATGTTGTCATTTGAGCATAGACAGTCCAAAACATAATGGTCGTGGCCCATGTTGGTAACATTCGGACTACCAATTTTACTTCTTCAACGTCGGTTAAAGTTGATAAGTTCCATTTATTTACCACGGTAATTCCAGCGGATTCAGGGTCCTGTACTTTAATAGCTGCCTTGTCCAAGAAACTGCAGAATCAAAACAAAATCCATAGTCAAAATCTTGGCCCACAATATAATTGGAATTTAATGATATATTTGTCTTTCATTGTGGACATTATTGTTAATAAAATTTCAAGTTAGAAAATGAAAAAAAAAAAAAAGAAGCACGAAGCTAATTCTATTATTGTCCTCCACTTGTTTTTCTTTATATATTTTTTTCTTGATTTAAAACTTGACAAGTTGTATGGGCACAAGGCAAGGGGCGTGAAGATCGATTAGGTGACAGACTGGCTAAGATGGTCTCGTGATCTTAGTTTCCTTTTGATTCTTAAAAGTCCAAGTGTACACTGCATCTTCATCTATAGTATAGTACAAACATTTCTTTCTTTTTGATGAGAAAAATACTACTATATGTAATTTTATCTGACAGGTGACGTTATCTTTCTACTAGATAAAGGAACTCTAGACCCCCAGTGACTTAAACAGCCTTTAAGTTCAGAAATTTATCAGTTTCTGTTGATATTTTCGACTCCCACCCCCTCTCCTCATCCCACTCCATCCATCCCCCAACAAATAATGCAAATTCAGTTTTTTTCCCCTAAGACTACTTGTATTGAACAAATTAGTACAAGAATTAGGAATCATGTGATCATAAAAGAAAGAGAGGGAAAAAGATAACAAAAGGGTATATTTTCATTATTTTGTTAAGCGTCAACGTGTGGTAGTTTTCAAAATTTATTGTGTGGTCAAGTCGTTATCAAGGAAATGTTAGTGTGACAGTATTATTTACCTCTTTTTGTTACTAACTATTTAATTATTAAAAAAGGTGTATGATTACCACCTTTTGATTTGAAAGCAAAATATTACTTTGAAAAGGAAACACAGCGATACTGTTTTTATAAATATAGCTACCACACTCTCCGTAGGCAAAAGTCGGCAAGGTCTACTATCAAATATTAAAAAAGATTAGTTAAGAGTTAGAGAGGGTCTATTCAAAATTCCTTGTGTAGGGGAGGGTTTAGGCTAGTGTATATTCAATAAGTTTCAAGCCAACTTGCAAACAAGAACAGCAATAAACCCAATCTAATCCTATAAGTGAAGTACGCAATCATTACTTTTATTGTGTGAAGATAAAAAAGCTATTTCCGATAGACCTTCGGCTTGTGATCAAATCAACTTGCAAAATGTTCAAAAACTTATATAGCTTTGTTGTCCATATATCCTAAAATATTTCGACAAAATGGAAATAATTTTGGGATTTGATTGGAGATGATGTTGAATTGGTTGATGGTTAGCTATCAAATATTTGGCCTACCATGGGGACATGTTCAAAACATTTCAAATAATGCAAGGAAATAATCAAGCCAACCAGGAATGATAACTTGCACATAAAAACTTCATTTCCAATTCTTAGCATGATCTAGAGAGGACATGGCACATGGTTTAAAAGGATCATTTCACTTTCTAATAATGCGTGAAATGGGAGTCAATAGAAGGATTTAAGATAGTATTTGGAACTTGATTAACTTTTTGTTATTAGAACTCAAATTATTCTCTAGAAATTTGAAGTCTATTCTTTTTTAATATATTTATAATTAATTAGCCTACAAGAGGTTGATATAGGAGTAATAATTTGGTTGCCAAGAAGAAATAAGAAGTTGCTTTTTATACTTTTAAGAAAAACAACAAGAAAACAAAAATTATTTCAGTCTCAAAAGGAAATATATATAACAAAATAAAAGGAAAAAAGTGAAGAGCTAGATGACAATAATAGTGAAAAGACAGTTAATATATACTAGCAGTTAAAGGATTAAAAAAAAAAAAAAAACTCACCGGAATTCCTTGCTGTGAGGCAATCTCTGCTTAGCTTTTTTATTTCCATCCCCAGGAATATCATCAATATTATATAGAAGATAAGAATCAGAAGGCAAATCCATATGTCTTTTGTTCCAAGCAGCCACAAAAACTGAAGCAATTTGTGTCAATGGACTTCCCACAAGTTTCTTGAAACGATATTTTCTTGTGCCCGATAAGAATATGACCAAACCAATAACAATAGCACAAGCACATATTCCATAACCATATTCTCTTCCCAAATTATCTTGAATATACACTAGTACTGTCACTGCACCAAGGGATCCCACGTTAATGAAGAAAAAGAACCAGTTGAAGAATTTTATCATCTGTCCTCTTTCTTTCTTGTCGGTTTCGTCGAATTGATCGGAACCGAAGCCGGAGACGCTGGATTTCAGGCCGCCGGTGCCGAGCGCCGTCATGTATAGTGCTATGTATAGAACCATGAGTTGTTTGGAACTTGCTGGAATGCATGTTGAGCTCCCTGGGGAACACTTTGGTGGTCGTAGGCTTGGGATTATGGTGGAGATGGTCAATATGGTAACACCCTATTTTTCATAAATAACAAGAAAATCAATTAATAATTTATTCAGTTATAGTGTTATAGTAGGTTAATACTAACTTTTAAGTTACGAAGAGTTATTTGTTGTAATAAACTAACTTTATAATATAAAAATCTATGAACTATAATTAGTATATTAGGTTTAAACTCTATTTGAAGAAAGAGAAATGATAAATAGAATCTTTCTCTTTTAAAAGATTCAACTAGTGGAGGTTATATGTATTTTTCTTCTTTCTTTCTTCTTCTTCCTTCTCTTTCCACTTTCTTATTTCATAATAATTGATCTTTCAACGCCCATGTCCAATTCATTCTTCATAAAAATAGTTGATTATTAAACCAAGTGTTATTAAACATTTTCTCCATCTAAATTCCCTTCTTATTCGATTTTCCTCTTCACAACATCTATAATATGACAGGTTTTGATGCAATCTAAACATGGTGTTTTTCTTGGTTTTCTTTATTCCATTGATGGTTGTCATTCTTACTCTTTCCATTCTCCTCATCACAGATTCTTAAAAAATTAAGATCATTTTACATGCATCAATCTCACGTAAGAAAAAGAATCACCATATATGATTAATTAGTCCAACTCCAAAATGATGGCACTCAAAAAGGTGAGTGAAGTCACTTCAGAAAATAAACATTTTTCTATTAGCCAATCCAATCAATTAAGATGTAAAAAATGGAACGTACCATGGCTTGAATAGTGGTAAAGATACCAATTGTAAGATACCTGAAATAATTAAAGTAAAGAACAAAGATGTTAATTAGTGACAGATAAATTTTAGTATATGAACTTCCAAAGTTTAAGGTATATAAAGGTTGACGAACCGTCCAAGAAAAGTGTCGGCTACGAAACCACCAAGCAAAGTGAGCATAAATGAAGTTCCAAGAAAATTAGTAACATTGTTGGCCGAACTAGCATTTCCTAAATGCATGGTTCCAGTCAAATATGTCACCAGATTTACAGCAATACCTAACGTCGTCAGCCTCTCCACTGCCTCAATCCCTATAATATTTTTTTAAAAAAAAAAGCGTAGAAAAAACTCAAGAGTTAGTGATTTCAGAACAAAGGTGATCTTATTATATCGATATATATTTTTCATTGTATGTGTACATTTTTCGGGGCTATAGCAATGATTCAGTTATATTGAACTCACAGAACCCGTCCTAAAGAAGAGAGAAAAGGCAAAAGTACCTAAAATCATGGCGGCGCTGGACCAACCGCCGGACGAGGAACGAACAGCTGGTCGACCTTTGTAATCCCAGGCATCTGGGAGAGTTTTAGTATCTTGTTGTGTTTCAGGAAGTGCCATTTTGAACGATAATAAGAAAAAAAGGTTGCAGAGGAAAAGGTATCCAAGACTATGGTAAGATTCAATTGATTCCATTACCCTTTTATAGCCGTAGGTTTGGGGTTAACTCCTGTGTTTTTAATTTTTTATTATTTTAATATCTATATTTTTTTATTCTACTTAGGTCCATTATCGAAGGGAGTGGTAAGTCCACATGATTGTCTTTTCCTTATTTTGATTTTCCTTTTTTTTTTTTAATACAAGAAATTTCGTGGTCCCTAGCCTCAAATGATACACAAAATGATTGACAGTGAACTGCTAGATGCCTGTACCCATGAACTTGAAAGAAGGAAAAAGTGCTTAGTCTGTGGTAATTAAAAAGGGATTACACCTTTAGTTTAAGAAAATAAAATTAGTCATTTAAATATCCCTTTAAACGTGTTATATTAAGGAGAAAAGCAATTTTTTAGCAAATGTTCACCTTGGAAAATCTAGATCATTTATGCCAATATTTGGTTCGTATAGGATTAGGCGATATATGATAATTACACGAGGTGAAGAATAGAGTAAGACGGTAGAAGTGTTTGATGATTATTCTGAGTATTAGAAATTGACAACAGTGTTTGAATGGTCAAAGAAAGTGATTTAGAGTATGTGTTGAGATATTTGTGGATAAAAATGGCCTCCGCCCCTAAGTAACAAAATTAATTTTCATCTTTTTGTGGTAGCCTTTTTCTTGGATCAAAGTAACCAAATACTCTACTAGAAAATGATCTCATCAAAGATAACATATTTCAAGAAAATATACTTTGGGATAACATTTAGCACCACCAAAACACCGTAAGTAGTCTAGTCCTTAAACATATGGAGTAACATGGGCGGAGGGAAAACATTATTTACGGGTTCGGACGAACCGCAAACCCAATCACTAAGATGAGCTATGGATTTGATGACGAATCAAAAATTCATACCGTAAATCCCAACTTTACCTCCGTTGAGTAATACCGAAATCAGTAAGTTACCATGCATGTTTTAACCTTGAGTAAATAAAACTGATGTGCCATAATCTTGTAAATAAAAGTGAAAATGATGTGTTGTTATTAGCCAAGCCAGTGGGAACAATACTTTTGTGCATTCATCACAAGATCTTCTATAGTTCCCAAGTATCTTGTGAGTTAAATATAGCTTTACAAGAATGGGTGATTGGCATGAAAATTAGTGGATTGCAGTATCCATTACATTTACCTGTGGTGCAGAGAAAATAATTTCTCTGGTCCAGGAAATTTGCAACATTTTTTTTATATTTTGTCTCTTAGCAACTAATAATAAGCTAAAATAAAAAATAAAAACAGAAGTCTAAAGTAGTCGTGCCCAAATAAAAAGTGCACGTCAAAAGATAAATCAATTGCTAAGAACCTTTCTGTGGTGGGCATGCATTCAAAAAAAATGAGATATATGGAAAGTGGTAGAATGCATCCAAATCGGGGAAAATCACGTTTCTACTTTTTCTTAGAAACTATTCATTTGCAACAACATTAATATTACCTCGTTTTTTTTCCACATTCTTTGATTAATATTTTTTAAATTTCCACCCACCCCCACTTTTATAATTTTCCAATGGAGAAAAGGCACCTTGGCAAATCGCAAATCTTCATAAATAAAGCACTTTGCCAAACTTTAGGAACTGAGGGGACAAAAGACAATCTTACATTTTGAGAGATTGTGGAAACTTCGGACCCAAGAAAATAAAAGGAGAGGACTAAAGACATTGGTTCTTTTGTGGGTGCTTTGACCTTAATAAAAAGTTTCCATTAACAAATAAGTAACAATTAACATGTCACACATGTTTCTTACTAATTGATCTCCAATTTAAAGTGTCTATAACGAGAAATTATCATCTTATCCTTCCACAGTTTTTAAGTTGTGATGAAATAATTTTACAACTTATTTTGAACTATCATGTTATTTTAGAGGGAAATTATTGGTAGTCAATAAATACTTGGAGAACAAACTATCATGTTACTGGTGATGTAAAAAATATGTGTTTATACAATCATGTCATTTATTAAGTAAATAGAGGCAGTGACGAAGGTATAATTTTTTCTAAGGGTATTCAAATTTGAAAGAAGTAAAATAATTTCCGACAAAGGATGTTCAATATATGTTATATACCTTTAAAACATAATATCTTACCTATATATACAGTGTAATGTTTCGACGACCACCCTGATAATCATGTGGCTTAATTTCTTGATAAGCATTACTTGGTAATCCGATAAACATGGTAACTAAAATGATATCACATGTTCAAATTTACTATTGTTATAGAAAATATGTTACGTTTTCACTATGTATAATTTTAGTTCTTTTATAATGGTAAATTACACTACTTTCGTAAAAGCACATTTACACTGTGCGTAGATATAATCATATAAAATAATAAAATGAATTAAAAATCTAAAGAGTGTTCTCATTCTATCAATGTCCATGTCCATATTTTATAGTACATATGGAAAAACATGACCTTTCATTTTCTCTTCCATCACTGTTACTTAAAATGATGCAAGAAGTGGCAAAATTTTAGGTCCTTTTAGGATAAGCAATCTTATGGGATTTATGATCGATTTTTTCATGCGTGTAGAACATTTCATGCTAACAAAGTTGTGTCTTTATATTTTACGCATCATTTAATTTATTAAGATTAAAGACGTTAAATTTTACTTTTCTCTAAGATCTATTTTAGATATATTCCGAGAGGTATCTTTCCCTTTTTAGTTAATTTTTCACCAATGTTCTATCAAGATTATGAATTAATGTTAAAATTGGATTCAAAGCAGGCACTTAATTATAAGCGAAGAAGGTTAAGAAAAGGGATTACAAATAATTTACTTGTTTCCGACTACAACTTTTTGACTAATTTCGCAATCATTAATCCAATGTCTATGATATGTGAGTTTCCTTGTTCATACACTGTATGACATTATATTTTGAGGATATGTTTTATCTTAGCCGTGTTAATAGTGAGGTTAGGCCAATCATTTCATGTAATTAAACCTTTTCTAATGATTAATTAAAGCATAGAATCGCTTACAGAAACTCATTATAAAGGTTAAAATTAATTTCTAATCTTCAGTTTGCATGCCTCGAGCTGCCAATCTGACCATCATTGAGTATGGCATGACTCGTGCAAAAGAGGAAAAAAAAAAGAAAAAAAAGATAAACCGCAGTTATACATGATGAAATCACAAGAATAAATAAAATTAACCACTTATAAAAAATACCATACTCAAGTCTTTCTAATTTTGTTAAACTAGTAAATTTATTCACACTTCACGTGATCATAAAAATATCATTTAATTTACTAATGATTAAGTTTAGTTGTAAGTCGACTAAAAGAAGTGAATGACAGCTAGCTGTCAAATATTGATCCTAACTGGATAGACAGATTTTTAGACAAAATATCAAGCGGAGACTTGGAGTCGAATGAAAATACATCCCACCCCCTGATTGAATATTATGATATACTGATTGCAAATTTTCATTTATACTACATAATAATATAAATTAATAAGGGCTTTTTTCACTTTTAAACCGTGTCAAAAACTATTTATATTTGGTAGAGGAAAAATTATAAAATTTGTATAAAATATACAGAATATATATATGTGCAAAAAATATATATTTTTCTGTTATTATTTTGAGAACGGCTATACAATGTCATTTTTTCAATAAATAAATAGAATTATGTCTCTTTTAGCTATTTAAATATTTTAACTGAATTCACGCAATTTAATGCGGTATTTTTGGGATAATATAAGTTTTGAGTTTAAATCTCACACAATCCATCTAAAAGAATGTCAAAATGCGATGTTTAGGAAAAAAAATAATCAAAAAGTGAAACCATTTCCAAAATATATCCCAATTTTACGTAATTCATACTAGAAAACAAGAAATTAATGAGCTGATGGCGGCATCTGAGATTAACTAACAATGTTTGTACACCTATATATCATGTTGAAAAAATCTTAGAATATTTGTACACCTATCAGATCAAAATATATTTTTGACAATTTATTCCTAAAGAAGATCAAGAAGTAAACACGGAACATGGAAAATGACAAGGTGGTTGCCAGGGACGAATCCAACGTTATGATTAACCTAGTATTTTAACGCAAAACAAAAATTTATGTATTAAAATTAATTAAAATTATATAAATATTAGATATAACGCTATAAATTTAAAAATATAATAAATTCAGTACTGAGAACTTTAAAAATTAAATCAACAAAATTCATATATATATATATATATATATATATATATACACACACACACATAACAGTGAATATCTAAAAAGACGTCGTGCAGCGGATAGGGCTGATCTTTCCTTAATCAGAGATTTTGGGTTCGAGCTCTGGATATGAAAAATTTCTTGGTAGGGAGCGCTTTCTCCGAATGAGGTCCTCCGCGATGCGAATCCAGATATAGTCGGGCTCAGTTGGAAAACCAAAAAAAAAAAAAATCTAAAAGAAGAGAAGGGTACCTATGATTGCAATACAGTGTGGCCTGCAGGACCAACTGTCGCTCGACAAACTTTAACTCTTACCAATCTGTAGACTGTATTTCATTTTCCTTCAGCACATAAAAATCATGTCATAATTCATAACCAAGCCGGTTTCTGTACTAGCTACCATACCAGACAAAACAATATATTCTTATCACCAAAAAACTCATTAACAGATATAAATTACAAACCCAAAATTATGTAAGTTCATTAATGTTAAACATTTAAAGGTTAAGCTCATTAATTTTAAATTTTGGATTCATTTTGGTTCTCGACTAGGTCTAAACATCTATAGCGTGAATAATATAACATGACGATTTAATATTGGGTAAACCAAGAATTGGAATGGATCTGACTCTAATATCATATTTTTAAAAATAAAGCTTAAACCTGACCCAACCCTAAAATATATATGATGATAATTGTTCAAGATCATATGAGGAGACATACTATTAATCCATATGTGACACTTAATGATTATCCATATATATATATATATATATATATATATATATGTGTGCGCGCGCATATGGCACGAATTATTTTCAAATTTCAAAAGTTTTCTTGAATTGCAAAAGTCAAAATAAACAAAACTGATGCACAACAAAATTATTTTCATAAGAAAAGAAACATTTGTAGGGGTTTGACTTAACCCTCACCCACTATATTGATTTTCTTTTATTAACGTTCTTCTTGTCTAAATATTGGTAGGGGTGTAACGACCCGACCGGTCGTTTTGAGCTTTTGCACTTTGATCGCTAGTTCTCGGGCATGACTTGCCCGGTGTAAGGTATTATGACTGATGTAGATCCTTGGTTTTGGTTTTCAGGAAAATCGGAATGAATTTGAAAGAACAGTCTCAGATGAAAGCTTTGATTTGAAAGGTTTGACCAAGAGTTGACTTATTTGTATATGAGCTCGGAACGGAATTTTTATGATTTGGTTAGCTTCGTTGGGTGATTTATGACTTAAGAGCGTGATCAGATTGGTTTTGGAGGTCCAGAGTAGAACTAGGCTTGAATTGGCGAAGTTGAGATTTTGACGATTTCCGGTTGGTAGGTGAGATTTTGATCCGGGAGTCGGAATGGAATTCTGAGAGTTGCAGCAGCTTCGTAATATCATTTGGGATGTGTGTGCAAAATTCCAGGTCATTCGGACGTGGTTTGGTTGGGTTTTTGATCGAAAACGTATTTCGGAAGTTTTTAGAAAACTTAGGCTTGAATTCGATGAGTTTCGGGTAATTTGATGTTGTTTGAGGTGTTTTGATGACTGGAACAAGTTCGAATGATGTTATGGGTTATGTTGGTAGGTTTGGTTGAGGTCCCAAGGGCCTCGAGTGTGTTTCGGGAGGTTAAACGGATCAATTTCATGTTTTGAAAACTTTAGAAATTGCAGGTTTCAGTTACAGGCATTTTGGCCTTCGCGTTCGCAAAGGGATGGGGTTCGTAAGCATCGCGTTTGCGAGGGTCCATGCCGCGTTCGCGAAGGTTTTTGAGAGGACCGCATCGCGTTCGCGAGGGTGTATACGCAATCGCGTAGGAGGAATTGGATCTAATGGTCAGTTAGTCATCAAGTTCGCGATAGAGCAAACGCATTCGCGAAGGTCAAGGCTATGGAAGCACTGCGTTCGCGACTGGCATGTCGCATTCGTGTAGGGTAAAGTTGGTCAACGCAATTTTTGTGCTACGCGTTCGCGGGTGGTTGACCGCGTCCGTGAAGAAGGTAAGTCAGGCCTGGGTAGAATGTTTTTAAGTTGTCTTGTCCGCGATTTTGGGTCTATTTTCACCCATGGCTGCTCGTTTTTAGAGATTTTTAAAGGAAACTAAAGAGGGATTCAAGAGGAATCGACTTGAGGTAAGAATTTTGATGTTAAAACTCGATTATATTGTGAAATCCACCTAGCATTCATGGAAAACTAAGCCTAAAATTGAAGAACTAGGGCTTGAGAAATTGGACGTTTGATTTGGGATTTGAAGGACCATTTGGGGTCGGATTTGAGAACTTTTGATATGTATGAACTCGTGAGGAGATAAGGAATCTAATGATGTGAAAATTTCTGAGTTTCGAGAACTGGACCCGGGGCTGGGGTTTTGGTAATTTCGGGATTTGTGCCCGATATTGATTGTTTCCGCTTGGGATTTATTTCCCTAGCATATTGTGATGTATTCGTTCTGATTTTGGATAGGTTCGACGCGTGTTGGATCCGATTTGAGGGGCAAAGGCGTCCCGAGCTAGGGATTTCGTCGGTTCGAGGTAAGTAATGATTGTAAATGTTGTTTTGAGGGTTTGAAACTCCGGATTATACATCGTTGTGCTATGTTGAGGTGACTTACACACTAGATGACGAGCGTGGGGTAGAGCGCCGCTGGGGATTGTGACTTAGTCCATTCCGAACGATTATTTTAATGCGTAATTGATAGTTAATTGTTTGATGTTATTATATTTTTGGTTGTATGCCATGTTTGGGTCCTTGTGCCGACCTGCTGAGACCCTTAGGGACACTTCCACTATTTTTCCTCACTCTGTTTGTTTTGAAAGCATATCCTCAGTCGTGTTTTACCTGTTTATTGTTTAAATCTGGTTTATCACTTTATTCTTTAAAAATATGAAAACTGTTTTCCCTGTTTTACTGATGGTCAGAGTGATTGTGAGGTTGATGATTGAGATAAACCGAGAGTCTGATTGTGAGGTTAATGACTGAGAGAGGGCGAAAGCCTGGTTGTGAGGATTATATGTATATGGATCGGGCTGCACGCCGCAACGATACTTATATGGATCGGGCTGCACGCCGCAGCGATACTTATATGGATTGTGCTGCACGCCGCAACGATACTTATATGGATCGGGCTGCACGCCGCAGCGATACTTATATGGATCGGGCTGCACGCCGTAGCGATATGTTGGATCGGGCTGCACATCGTAGCGATATAGCTTAGGCTGTAGGAGCCCCTTCGGAGTCTGCACACCCCCAGTGAGCAACGTCGACAAGATATATGGATCGGGCTGCACACCCAGCGATATATGGATCGGGCTGTGCGCCACAGCGGTTACTATATGGTACTTATTGAGTGTGAGTGCTGAGTGTGAGCGCTGATTGGTAAGAGTTGAGTCATAAGTGACTGAGAGACTTGCCCGAGGGGCGATAGATATATACATGCACATGGGTGATGCTTTGCCTGAGGGGCCTGTTTATGAACTTATTGATTTTCACTCCTCTTTAAAATGAGTTTCTATCGAATATGTTGATTTATTGACTGTTTTCACTCATCTTTATATTGAGCCTCTGTCGAAAGTGTTGAACAAATATTTTAAAACAACTTTCATTTAAGCTGGGGTTTATGAGATGTTCAGAATTTAATCACTGATTTGGCTTTGTTATTTCCACTGAGATTTTCATGTTATGAGGTGTTTATGATTCCTGTTTTGCCCTAAGGACTGTTTACGAACTATGTTTTGCCCGAGGGGCCGATTATGGTTTTTCATTTCTTTTATTATAAATGGTATTGAACCCCTACTAAAACTGTCGGAAAGCATTTTCAAATGATTTTTACCAAAAGGCTGGATTTTAATAAGACGATCGACTTGTATTCTGAATTAGCAGCTTGTGTGCTTATTGAGTTATCATGAATGTGGATTCATTATTTCCTACTGCTCAGTCTTTGTTTACTCTTATTACTTACTGGGTTGGAGTACTCACATTACTCCCTGCACCTCGTGTGCAGATTCAGGTATTTTAAAACCCGGTAGCAGGTATTGATGCTCAGACGCGGAGTCATCAGAGTTAGCAAGGTGGCTGCACGACGTTCGCAACACTATTTCTTCATCTCATTTCCATTTTTGTACTTAATACACTTGATTGTTTTGTTGTATTCAGACCTTGGTAGATGCGCATGACTAGTGACACCCCGATGTCGGACTTGTGTAATTATTCTGCTTTGTTCTTTTAAATGTTCGTTATGAGATTAATGGTTTATAAATGGTATAAAAACCACTTTTGAATGGAAAATGGTTGATTTGGGAATGGTGTCGGCTGACCTTGTCTTCATGAGAGACGTCATCACGATCGGGTCCGGTTTGGGGTCGTGACAAGGGGTCTAACTAACTTTCACCACTTGTAGGCCAAATTTTTATATAAAGTGTTTTCTTGCATTTATTTGTAGGGTTAAGCTTTAATTTATGAGTGGTCCTTTAATTTTCTTTAAAACACCTTAGCACGAAAATGGATAATTCATATATACAATAATGCTAGAGTAAGTGAGATGACAATATGAGGCCACCCATTTAATTTTGACATTGCACAAGGAGTTTTAAAAAAAAAAAAAGAATATGGCAAAAATTTAAAAGAAAGAAAATCCCATTTGGCAAGCAAAGTTAAACATGATTTGGAACATTGTTGTCAAATCATAAAAAAATTGACACGTTAATTGCAAAGATTTGATCATGAATTGCAGGAATATATTGCTACCACACATAACTCTGGCTCATAATTGATTTATATATTAGGAGTTGACTAATGAAATTTTAGGAAAAAGAAAAGAAAAACAAATTATTACGAAAGCAGATAAAGTTAGGTTCTAAAAAGGGCCTTAAATATTAGGAGTTGACCCATTTCGACGTTTGATTCATCGACCCTTTGCTAGTATATTCTTCCTTAGCAATTCGAATTAGATTCAGAATTTAAGTTCTACGCGATAAATACTTAATACTTAAGATTTCAAACATTATATTTTAAGATGATATATTTATATTTATTATTTATTACTCCTCCGTTTCAATTTGTGTGAATCTATTTTCTTTTTGGTCTCATCCAAAAAGAATGACTAATTTCTAAATTTGGAAACATTTTAGCTTAAACTTACAATTCTATCCTTAATGAGAAGCTTTTATAACCCCATAAATACTCTAGCCCCTTTTTTGACTTGTTTAGGATCACAAATTTTAAGAATATTCATTTTTTCTTAAATTTCGTACCCAGTCAAACACGTTCACATAAATTAAAACAGAGGGAATATAATTTTAATAACTTTTTGTACGTAAATTTATCCCTCGCGCCAAATATACTTGGTTCAGATGAATTTAGTACCGAAAATTCTACATTCCCTTTGATCAAACCTATCAGAAACAAATATAGTAATATATTTTATAGATCAACATTGTCTTGTCCTCGATTCCCATAAAGTATATCATAAATAAGTGAGAATTACGTGCATATTTAGCAATTCCTCTGAATCAGCACCTCAATTCATTTTTTTAAAAACAGTTTGAATATTTCAAAATTGCTGAGCAGATAGATTCAAAAGGGAATCAAGAGAGAAAAAAGAATTATAGCTTGCATATTCTTTCACGAACTCCAAGAGCCAATCTCCAGACATGAAATGACAAATGGCCGAATCATAACAACTTGAAAATCACTTCTTAAATTGAAGTCCTCACCAATAATTCTTGTTTGTTTTTTTTTTAATTTTTAGACTAATAAATTAATGTATTATAGAGGAGAGAGAGAGTAAAAATTGCCCCCTTGGAACAAGTTTATTAGCTGACTAGCTAGAATTATGTTTGAAAGTTTAGTTTATATTTTCATGTTTTATCCACTAGCTAGTAATAATACATGCATGACTAGCTCTTAGTTAGTCCATTGATGACCTAAACAGAGTTAGGAACAAAGAAAAAATTAGGGCAAAACTTGTTTTTATCTGTTAAATAAAATTCTATAGGATGATCTCATTCTATTTGATAGCCTATACAGAATACTTCCAAATAATAATGGCGTAAGTTGTATATATTTTAATATCAAGAAAATAGTAGAGTTAACCAAAGTCATATTGGTGAAGGGTCGTTATGTTAGTTACACATTTTCTTTTGGAGTTATCAAGATCTCAATCTACATATTATTATATTAGGAAAATTAATTTATTGAAAAGATTAAACAAAAAGATGTCGTATTTAGTGAGCTGCTTATCATATTTAGGGTCGCGTTGCATTTTATGACCACAAGAAATTCAAATTAACATATATAAAGGACTTTAATTCTAAGTAAATATTACTACCTTTTTCTTGTAGGACCTTTTAGAAACTAAACGTGTGGTTACAATGTCGTTTTAGATTAATTTAAGTCAATGTTGACGACTATACGATTCAAGTCACTGTTTACGTGTGGTCTAGTTCTAATTAAGTCTTAATATTAGTTGAGGTGGCAAAAGAGTATAACTTTTTGCAAAACTTTTAGGTGATTCTCCTCTTAAGTATATTCATTTTATTAGAGGTTCTAACCTCTTTAATATACTTGTTTGACTCAAAAGATGTTAAATTTTTTTTTAATTTTTTGGAACAAATCTATCAAAGATAAAGGGGTAAATCTTAGTCAAACATGGTTAATTCCAGATCGAAAAGTTAACAACGATGATTACATATGGGATGAACAAGGAGATATGATTGATCTTATTAAGATTCAATATTACCTTCCTCATCAATCGATGAGGAAGGAGAATTACATCTTTTCTTCGAGGCTATTTTTTTTTCTAGGATACAAGAAAGAAGCTTTTTGTCATCTTTTTTTCGAGAGAATGGAGAAGCCCTCCTTAATTAAGAGCCTTTTCTTGGCTATATTTAGTCGAGGTCCCTTTACCCTTTGCTTGACTCGACGCTTTTTGTTCACTAATGTATCCTGATCGTGATTTTAGGCGTTACTCTTTTCAATTCGTCGGATGTCTCAGAGGAGAAATGGAGTGGGCTCTATTGACTTTCACTGCCCAGTCACTGAGGCGGGGTATCGGGCAACCTGGTCGTGGTTGTCAGATTTTGACCAATACAATACTCGTGTCATCATTATTGTTAGAGGCGGATCAGGCACAAGTTCAATAAATTCTACTTAACATAGTTGATACGAAGCATCGATATCTATATGTAAATAATTACTAAATTCGAACAAGTATTAAATAGAATCCACAATACTAAAAGCATAATAACTTTCCTCATAAGAAATTTAGAGACTAAATTTATCAAATTTAAATCCTGTAATTCGTGTTTTATTATGATTTTAAAAAGCACAAAAAGGGAAAAGAAGGCAGCGACAAGGTCTGTATCCATTCCAAATTATACAAAAAGCCTAATTGTCTTGGCTTTGATGAGTCTGTGGACTTTTTATTTACTCTCTCCGATCCACTTTAATTAATTTTTTGGCTATTTTTACTCATAATAAGAAATTCATATTTTATCATTAATTAATAATAAAATTGATTATATTAATCTTAAGTTGTTCATTGGGAATACAACAAACACTCCTAGGTTCTTTACTCCAATGACAACTTTGGAAAAAGAAGTTAATTTTTTCTTGATATCTTAATTGTGAAACATAAAAAAAATATGACAAAAAATCAATTAAAATGAACCGGAGAGAGTACCATTTAGTAAAACTATCACAATAATCAAGATTTTGGTTTATCAACTAATGCACGTGAGATTTCGGGAGAAGAGTTGTTTTCCCGTGAGTTAGGCGATGGTAAATAGGGGATACTAATTCATAAAGCCCTTAATTGAAAAACAAGTAATTATCAACTCCAACAATAATTAAATGGACTTTATCCATTTGTGAAGCTGAAAGGGCAACCATAGTATTATTTCTATATTGGGGTTGAATTTCTAGGCAAAATTTAATGTTTTTGCACTATATGGGAAAGTATCATCCTAGGCAGGTCATTTTAGTCGAATAATTAGCGTGCAATTCGCATCTTGTCTCTCCCTCTAATTAACCTGCCATTGCAACCCATAGATGTTGGAATTTGTCTGTCCAATTATTCTTTTTTTGCAACAATCTATCAGCTTACTGTAATGAATAATTATGTTGACCATATATATATATATATTAATCTAGAGTTGGTATGATATTGTTTGTTCATAGAAAAAAAATATCTTTTTTCATCATGATTTGTAACGTGATTCAGTGTTTGCCTATATTTGAAGCAGGTTCGAGTTTCTTTTTCTCAATTTCAATGGTTTGATTCACATTCCACTTTCATTTACTAATATATAGTTTCAAATGGTGCTTTCTTTTTTTTTTTAGTCATTTCATGTTCGAGTTTCCTCTTAACAACAATCCCATTTCTTAATGATCTGTGATCGATTTTCCACATTTCAGAAACGTTAGCTTCTCTTTGTAATACTTAGATACAATTAGACTACGTATTTAATTATGTGTTTACAAGATTAAAGAAGATAACAAAAGTACGATTAACTAGATCAAGCTAATTAATTTATAAAGATATGCATTGAGTCCTCTCTCGATACCGAGTCAATAAGTGAAAAGCTAACCGTTGTAAAATGTTAAGCTTGAAATACTCTTCCTTCTTCGAGATTCCCACGCCCCCCCCCCTCCCCCCAACCCCCCCACCTTCAAACCCCCATTTACTGCGCAGCTAGCTGGTTTTGTTAACTTAAATGACTTATTGTGTACCCTTAAAAATGAGTAACAATTAAATTTGTACGCGATTTAAAGTATGTGTGATTTAATTCAAAACGAATGATCTGAGAACAAGTAATTAAATTAAAGAGAGAATGAACGATCAAACCAATCGTAATGGAACAATCAAGCCTGGTCTTAAGTTGAACACTGAAACCCGTCCTCGATCGAACCCTCGATATGGGCTCGATTGTAACTAAAGAACACTTTGAATAATTGCTAGAAGACAGAAGTGAACTTTTATTACTTTGATATGCGTGTCAACAATGTGTTAAAATGGAAAAATCTCCCATTTAGATAGTAGGGGAATTTCAATCCTTGTACAAATCTAAATAAGGTAAAAATCTTCTTTTATGGTAAATATCGATCCACAATTGATATCGAACGAGATTTGTGCCGTAATATCCTGTTGAGGGCGAATATTAGGCTCCCTATTTGTCATGCTCAACCGTTTCTCTTTTTCTCGTGGTTTCGAAACATTACTTGGTCCAGATCCGTTGTTTTACAGTTCCCGATCCCAGATGCATCGTTCATCCCTCCCGAGCTCCGACAAGAGGGACCCTTTCGGATTCGCTTGTAGTTGCGTCGTACCGTGATCGGGGGTAACCTTGTCTCCAATTTTACCCCTACGCAGATAGCCCCCTTACTTTTCGGAGAGAAGATTTATCGAAGCGACGAGAAGTGATTAATTGACCCGATTCCTTCTTCCATACGCTACAACTGGGTCGATGGGTCAATAAAACGTCCCATCAGTCGCGTCATTCTGACTTCAGATACATGTCATCCGCCGATTGACCTTCAAATCTTCATCCTCATCTTCAAATCTTCATAGTCGCCTTCATACATTCATATTTTCCAGAATTCAATGGGGAAAACTTTGAAATCTGTGCCCCAATAGATCGTCCTTTCAACTTCTAACCCGGCCATAGATGCTGAGGTAGTCGTACCTGAAGTGTCCCCAGAACCTCCTCTAAAGAACTTCATCCCCGGAGACTGCTCTATAAAAAATGACTTCAAGATCGAAAAATCTTCTAGTTAAGGGGATCGAGGCGAGGAGGTATGGAGGTACACATGCTCCTCATTGAGGACACGCTCCCTACGGTTTGGGAGGACTGCAAATGGGAGGGCAAAGAAGTGGTCGTCCCCGGTCCTGATGAGTACATCACTACACATGTGGAGGGGTATCTAAGTATTTACACATATCACTTCACATTTTCCCTGGTGGATCCCATAGTCCTCGACTTTTACTAAAGGTACGAGGTCTGCCTCGGGCAGATTCACCCGTCCTTTTGGAGGATCGTTATCCTCCTCTGCCACTTTGTTAATAACATTGAGGCGCCCTGATTTACCTTCGACCATCTAGTTTGTCTCTATAGTCCCCGAATCGTCCGAGGGGGATTAATCAAGCTCGTTCGCCGGGCAAAAATGCTCTTTTCTCGAGCATTGACGAAGATAGGGATCAAGGATGGAAAAGAAGATTCATTTGGGTGAAAAACGAGGATCTCACTCCCGAGTTCCTACCGTTCCCTGAAAAGTGAAACCTAGCCCGTAAGTTCCTCTCCTTGAATGTGTGATTTAATTTGATATGAATGGTTTGAGAACAACAAGTAATTAAATTAAAGAGAGAATGGACGATCAAACCAATCGTAATGGAAAATTAAGCCTCATTTTAAGTTGAACACTTGAAGCCGGCCTCGATCGAACCCTCGACATAGACTCGGTTGTAATTAAAGAAGAGAGTAACTAAAGAAAACTTTGAATAATAGCTAGAAGACAGAAATAAACTTTTATTACTTTGATATGCGTCTCTACAATGTGTTAAAATGGAAAATCTCCCCTTTATATAGTAGGAGAATTTCAATCCTAGTAGAAGTCTAAATAAGGTAAAAATCTTCTTTTCCGGTAAATGTCAATCCGCAATTGATATCAGACGAGATTTGTGCTGTAATATCCGGTTGAGGTCGAATATTAGGCTCTTTATTTGTCATGCTCAACCGTTTCTCTTTTTCCCATAGTCTCGAAACTTTACTTTGTCCAGTCCGTTGTTTTGTCGTGCCCTATCGCAGATGAATCGTTCATCCCTCCCTAGCTCCGACAAGAGGGACCCTTCGGCTTTGCTTGTAGTTGCGTCGGACGGTGCTTCTCTCTCATTTCTTTATTGGGGAATCAGGGGTAATAGTGTCCCCGATTTTATCCGTACACAGATAGTCCCCTCACTTCTTGGAGAGAAGATTTATCGAAGCGACAAGAAGTGATTAATTGACCCTAGTTCCTTCTTCCGCACGCTAAAACCGGGTCGACGGGTAAGTGAAACAACACATCAGTCACGCCGTTCTGACTTCAAACACATGTCAGCTGCCGGTTGACCGCCCTCGAATGCGAAACGTCACGCATTAATTACCTCTTCTCTATAAAAGCTTCGGTCCCTTTTTCACCTTTTTACTTTCCAATTCCAAAACTCCTCAATTTACCCTCGAACTTTTCACTTGCTCTTAACCCCTTGAAATCTTTATACATTGTTCTTTATATCTTCATATCTTCATCTTTCCATCTTCAAATCCTCATACTTCATCTTTGAACCTTTAAGTTTGACCTTCAAATCTTTATCCTCATCTTCAAATCTTCATACTCGCCTTCATACATTCTTATTTCCCAGAATTCAATGGGGAAGACTTTGAAATCTGTGCCCTAGCAGACCGTCCTTTCAACTTCTAACCTGGCTATAGATCATGCAGTGGTCGTACTTGAAGTGTCCCCAGAACCTCCTCTAAAGAACTTCATCCCTGGAGATTGCTCTATAGAAAATGATTTCAAGGTCGAAAAAGCTTCCAGTAAAGGGGATCGAGGTGAGGAGGTATGGAGGTACGTATGCTCCATCACTGAGGACACTCACCCTATGGTTCGGGAGGACTACAAATGGGAGGGAAAATAAGTGGTCGTCCCTGGTCCTGATGAGGACATCATGACACATATGGAGGGGTATCTAAGTGTTTACACATACCCCTTTACACTAGTCCCGGTGGATCCCATAGTCCTCGACTTTTGCAAAAGGTACGAGATCTGCCTGGGGTAGATTCACCCGTCCTCTTGGAGGATCGTGATCCTCCTCTGCCACATTGTTAATAACACTGAGGCACCCCGATTTACACTCGACCATCTAGTTTGTCTTTACAGTCCCCGAATAATCTGAAGGGGGTTAATCAAGCTCGTTTGTTGGGTAAAGAAAGCTCCATTCTCGAGCATTGACAAAGATAGGGATCGAGGATAGCAGGGAAGATTTGTTGGGGTAAAAACCAAGGATCTCATTCTCTCCGAGTTCCTACCGTTTCCTGAAAAGTCGTACCTACCCCGTAAGTTTCTCTCGTTATTGAGTATTTAGAATTTTTTTTATTTTTGTTCTTCTTTTTCATTGCCTGGTTCTACCATCATACAACGGTTGCCCGAGTCCCCAATGCAATTCCCCACTTCAAAGAGTGGGTCGAGGGAATCTGCATATAGGTGTCGTATTTCGAGGGCGAATGGTGCAAACTCTCGAAGGGTAAGTGGGAGGCCCGTTCCCACGGTGAATGCTCTCTCTGACCAAATTTTCTTACATATTCAACTATCATTTTCTCTAAGTCCCTCTCCTTTTTTCATAGGTTTGCCCAAGACCATTGAGCTCCGGGTATTGGACGAGGACGAGATTTCGACCTCACCCTGTAAACCCTCTGCTTTTGGATAGCCTGAGGCTGCTGCGAAGAAAGAGGAAAAAAAGAGAAGAAAGAGTAAGTCTTTGGGTTCTCTGGACGCCGAAGCCAAGAAGAAGAGGGTAGCAGTCCGTGCCCGAATGAGTAATAAGAAGAGTACCCATCCTAGGGTACCAAACCCCGATTTCCTTTACTGGCTCAGGGACTATCTTGAAGATGATAATCTGGAGTTCGTCGCTCATGGGCCAGCCATTGATGAAGAAGAGCGGATGGGGTGGCCGAGAGGTCGAACCCTCTTTAGCTCGGGAGCCCGAAGGAAAACAAGTGGATACGGCCTCCTGAGAAGCTAGCCATGCTCTAAGGGAAACCGTCAGTTTCATTGACAAAAATCGCCCTCTCACATAGAGTCTTCATTTGACGAGGCTCAAGCCGTCAAAGAGAAACCAAACGAGACATCATGGGCCTCAGACGAGGCCCCCAACCTGTTCTTTGAGGGCGTGGACATCGGCGCATTGGAGGATTACTCCAGGTTCGATAACCTGGAGATCCCAAAAAAAGATGTGTTATCGGAAGCAGGCTGCCCGAGTTTGAGCCCGAAGCTGGTGAAGTAGTTCCCTGCTCTGAGCATGGATCCTGACCGCAAAAGAACGGTCGTGTTTATGATCCTGGAGGATACCCGGGTACTGTCCGAATTGGTTGGTGTGGCCAGTTATCTTCGCTGCTTGGTGATCGAAGACGATCAAGCGAAGATGAACAAGGTGAGCGCATCGAGTCTCTTCAACGAGGTGGAACAGGCACTGAACCGGGTATGTTTCCCTTTCTTTATGTCTTTCGTGTAGCTCATTTAAACTTAGCGTACCTTCATGATCTCATCAATTTGTTTTTCAGTCCTCGGTGTTCCATCATAAAAGCTTCCATCAGTCTAAGATAGAAATCAGCCAGCTCGAGTTCGAGCTCAAGGAGCAAGTTCGGTAGAAGGACATGTACAAGGTAAGAGACGAGGCCCTAAAGGACCTCCATATTATCCAAGCTAAGCTGGAAAAAGCTCAAAGGGAGGCTTTGTTCGTGAAACAGGAGCATGCCGAACTGGTTGAGATGGTAAGGATATTTTAGATTAAAAATAAGAGGTTAAGCGTAGTAGCTAACGATGCAACCTCGCAAGACCAAGAGAAGATAGACCCGATTGATCAATGATCGGGTCCAAGCCTACACTACTTTTGAGTAAAGAGGGTGGTCGATGCAGTTTTAACCTAACTAGATCGGGATCGAATTCACAGGGAGTTAATATTTGGAATTAGGTTTATATCTAAGCTAGATGCGGGCTTTGAGTCTAATTACACTTCCACAAGTTTTGGATTTGATTTCTACTTCTAACTTTACTCTAAAGATTGCAATGATTGAAACTAAGGGCAATATTTTTGTTGTTGTTTTTCAAGTGATTAAAGAGACTAGGGGTGTGACTTCTACCTATGAGGATATTTAACGGGTAGCAAGAATCTAGGGCAAGCTTGATTAGCTGGGGTCGTAATATAGCTATCACACCCTGGTACTCACTCTATACCTCTCGGTAGTTTGAGTTATTTTGCCCAATTTGGCTTTCTCAAGTCCAAATGAGTATTCATGCAATTCAAGTGATATTAGCTCAAATTGGGTATTACTATCTCTAGGTTTAACTCTTTAATTGGGGCTATCAATTTCTTGATTTCACCCCAATTCCTTATTAGCCTAGTTTTCCTAGACTTAATCCCTCTTTCTCAAGTAGAGACTAAGTCATAAAGGCATGAATCATTGTTTGCAACCATTAATTCTATAGTTCTAGCAAGAACTAGACAAGAGGGGTTGCTCTGATGGTAAACAACTTCCACTTCCAACCAAGAGGTTGTGAGTTCGAGTCTCCCCAAGATCAAGGTGGGAAGTTCTTGGAGGGAAGGATGTCGGGGGTTTATTTGAAAACGACCTCTCTACCCCAAGGTAGGGGTAAGGTTTGCGTACACACTACCCTCCCCAGACCCCACTAAGTGGGATTATACTAGGTTGTTATTGTTGTTGTTGTTGTTCTAGCAAGAACTAGACTAAATATCACTAACCCATTCACATTCAAGCCCTAAAATCAAATACTCATAAAATACCCACACTAGGGTTGGGTCACAACCCTATCTGTGGATTTAGCTACTCATGAAAATAACAGAAATTAAAGATAAAATGAAGATAAAATTCATAATACTAGATTAAAAGATGATAATCTAATGTTAAAAGATGAATCTAGTACAAAATTTTCCAATACAGAAAACTCAGCCGTCTCAGGTGCTCCTCTAATACATAACATAACCTAAAATGACAAAAAGTTCTATTTATACTAACATGAAATTTTTGGGAAAAAATACCCCTGCGGAGGTTGTGCGGCCGCGTAATTTTGAGCACGGCCGCGCAATTCTGATTGCGGTCCACGTTCTTAAAATCTAGATCTAGGTTGAGCATAGTTTTACGGACCGCATAATTTCAATCGCGACCGCGTAAAGGACTTCTGCGGCCGTACAATTCTAACGTGGACCGCACTTCTTTCTTTTGCTCAAGTTGTGAGCTCTCTGAACTTCATGCATCGCGGTCCGCATAATTTCCATCGCGGCTGCAGAGAGACTTTCACGGCCGCACATTTCTTGTACGGTCTGCGCTTATCATTTAGCCTGAAAATGCAACTCTTTGAACCCCCCTTTTGCGGACCGCGTATTTCTGATTGCGGTTGCATTGTGGCTTTCGCGACTGCACAATATTTGTGCAGTCTGTGTTTCAGATCTCTTGGCCCAGTCTTGGTTTTTGTTCAAGTTTTGATTCCTTTATGAGTTGGTTATGACTCCTTTGGCTCATTTTGATAAATTCCTGCAAGCAAGCATATTACATTTGTTTCCGGGAATACCTTCACGCATTTTTGGTCCAAAACACAAGTAAAAGAGAGCAAATAATAGGTTAAAATCCCTACTTATCAACCAGCTTCGGGCCGAGATAAACGAGCTCAAAGCTTCGGCTGAGACGTTGAGGAGCAGGATGTACCTTTTGGCCTCAGAAAAGGAGGATACCAAAGAGGAGTTGGCATCGGCCAAGGACGAGCTCAGGGTGATTAAGGATAAGGACGACAAGTGTTCTTGACAAAATGACAAGCTCCGAGCACAACTAGATTCGGCCGTTTTGGAACGGGATAAGCTCGACCGGGAGTATACCGCATTGAAGTCCAAGTTAGAGGCAGCTTCGACCGATTCCTCCGAGGTCGAAGAGGTGTTGGCCAAATACAAAAATGTCATGGAAATAGCCGAGGCCCGCTTGATAACAAAGACCGAGTACATAAAGTGGCTATTCCGAAGGGAGACCCTCGAGGAGATTCACGCTCGGGGGTTCGATCTATTGGCAAAGATTTAAGAGGCTAAGAGGCTCGAGACTGAGGCTAAAGAGATATATGAGCCCGAGGGTTCTGGTACTGAATCGGACTCTAGTGAAGACTAGGCGAAGATGCCCTAGTTTATTTTTTGTTTTCTTTTGTACTTTTATTTTGTTTATTTTTAGGTCGTTATCATGCCTTTTTAAATATTTTTTGGAATATACATAAAAGTTTCCCTTTGGTCATAATGTGTTTTTTACTCTTCAGTATCCATTTTGCAACTTTTTATTTGATGAATTTTATTAATGCCTTAGCATAAAATTGGACATAATCTAGAGTGCTCGTTTTCTCGAAGCCCTAATGTGGCCTGGTTTTGATAACAACTCTAAGTTTCTTGGGCTTCGAAATACCTAATAAATAATGAAGCCGTTAAGATACTTAAAAGTTCCAATCATACACGATTATGTATTGCCGAGGGCGACCTTTTAATAGGTTTTAATTATATGTAAAGACCTTACTTTCTGAGTACGGACTGGAACGTCTTCGAGCCATTTTGAGTTGGCCCTAGCCTTTCATGTTTGGTCCCATCTTAATAGGCTGGGTGCCTCCGGGATTCGATAGCCCGAGTGGTCCGATCTTATTATCGGAGAACAAACCCCGCCTTAGAGAGGGCGTAGGCTTTAGGATTTAGGATCTGTTATTTGTTTTAAGAAGCTTAACTAATATATCATTGGTGCAAATGCAACATGATAAAATATAGGGGACAAATTTCTTCCTTTACTTTGCATGTAGAGTACATAATTGGAGGCGTATAAGCTTTCTTCCATGGCAAGAATGAGCTACATGGGTATGGTTCGTTTCACCATTTAACCCTTATAACGAATTCTAATAATCGAGCTTTGGATTTTAATATCAAGTAAGAACACCTTCTAAGGATCCTAACTTAGGGCATAATTCCCCCCAATATCTGAGACTGAACTTGTGAGGGCTCGAATACTGTCAGTCCAGTATGGGTGATCAGCAATTTCGGCATCAGGCTGGTCTTCGAAACAAAGGTAGCACGTTTTACTGTTGCCTCGTTAAAAACATTGCCGTAAAACCAACTTCAAAAAAATCGGACCAAGAAAAAAAGAGTACAACACGTGCTTTCAGATCTAATTATCAATTTACCCTCGACCGAGTACCTGCATAAATTAGTCCAAAGCATAACAAATTTCGAAGGAAATTATGTTCGTACCTTAGCAGTAGTACCGCTTTAAGTGTTCCATGTTCCAGTTGTTCGGTAGTTACACAACGTTCCCTGACTCAAGCTTATATGATCTTTTCCCAGTTATTCTAGCAACTCTATAAAAACCTTCCCAATTTGGGCTTAGTTTCTCGTTGTTTGGGTTCTTGTTGTGTAGCGTAACTTTCCTTAATACCAAGTCCGCTACTTGGAAATGTAGAAGGTTAGCCCTTTAGTTGTAGTACCTCCCCATGCGCTGCTTTTGAGCAGCTAACCGGATCAGGGCAGCTTCTCGGCTTTCATCCAATAAGTCCAAACTTGTGGCCATGGCCTTACAATTTGACGTCTCAGTAGCGTACTGGAACTTTAGGCTTGGTTCCCACACCTCGATCGGGATTAGAGCTTCCGTGCCATAGAGTAAAGAGAACAGGGTCGTGCCGGTACTTGACTTCGAAGTCGTTCGATCTGCCCACAAGATTTCAGGCAAAATTTCTTTCCACTTTCTCTTCGAATCGGTCAATCTCTAAATCAAATTTTGGGGTATAGTTTATTTGTTGACTACGCTTGTCCGTTCTCACTAGGGAGGTAAGGTGTTGATAAGATCTTTTTTATTTTGTGGTCTTCGAGAAACTTACTTACCTTGTTGTCGATGAACTGCTTCCCGTCAATGAAGTCGATGACCTCTTTCTCCCAAACCTTCTCGAAGGCCTGAGCTTCAACCTACTTGGAGAAATAATCAGTCATGAGCAGTATGTATTGGGTGGGTGCCATGGCAGGGGACTAACGATGTCCACCCCTATTTCATAAAAGGCCACGGTGATAGGACCGAGTGAAGCATTTCCCCTCGTTGATAAATCATCAGGGGGTGTCTTTGGCACTCGTTACATTTTCATACGAAGTCTTTTGCAACCTTCTCCATCTTGTTCTAGTTGTAATCGGCTCTGATCAATTTCCGAACTAGGGATTCTACTCCCGAATAGTTTCCATAAGTGCCCTCGTATACTTCTCTTATGGCGTAGTCGGTCTCCCCAGGACCCAAAAACCTAACTAGTGGCCCGAAAAAGGTTCTTCTAAACACTTTCCCCTCGACCAAGCTGAACCTAGCAACTTTAGCACGTATGGCTCTTGACTCCTTGGGATCCGATGGAAATTTTCCTTTCTTCAGGTAGTTCATGTATTTGTTTCTCCAGTCCCAAGTCAAGTTGGTCGAGTTCACCTCGGCCTTCTTCTACCACCGAGTTCACCAATTGTACTACTAGTCCGGAGTCGATTGACGACCCCAAATTGGACAATTTATCGGCCTCATTATTTTGATTCCGAGGTACGTGATGTAGAGTCCATTTCCTTAAGTTGGTGTAAGGTCACTTGCAACTTATCCAAGGATCTACGCAACCGTTCCTCTTTTACTTCAAACGTCCTGTTGACTTGGTTCATGACAAGGAGGGGGTCACATTTGGCCTCGATCACTTTGGGCCCTAGGCTCTTTGCCAGTTCTAGACCTGCAATCATAGCCTTGTACTTGGTTTTGTTATTAGTTAATTTTACAGTTCTAATAGACTGCCTAATTACATTACCCGTATGTGGTTTTAGTACGATGCCCAGTCCAGACCCCTTTCGCGTTGGAATCATCAATAGTGAATAGGGTCCAGATCTCCGAGCTAATCCCCGAAGTGAGAAGTAATTACTTCTCGACCTCGGGGACGAAGGCCGGCGTAAAGGCTAGTCCGCTAAAATCTGAGATTTTATGGTGGTCTAGGGTTTGTACTCGATATCGTACCCACTATTTTCTACGGCCCATTGGGCCAACCGGCCTAAGAGCTCGGGCTTACGCATTATATTCCTTAGCAGGTACGAGGTTATGACACATATGGAGTGGCATCGAAAGTATGATTTTAATTTCCTTGACGCACTTAATAAGGCAAACGCTAATTTTTCTAAGTGTAGATACCTTGTTTCGTCATTTCTTAGGGTTCTACTAACCTAATAAATAGGAAATTGCTCACCTTCCTCTTCCCGGACCAGGACACCACTTATTGCTATCTCAGAAACCGCCAAGTAGAGGTATAGCTATTCGTCCGCCTTCGGGGTGTGTAGAGGGCTCGATAAGTATTGCTTGAGTTATTCTAAATCTTGCTAGAACTCCGGGGTCCTAGAGAAGTTGTTCTTCCTTTTCAATTATGAGAATGACCGATGGCTCTTATCCGTCGATCTCAAAATAAATCGGCCCAACATAGTTATCCGCCTGGTCAGTCTTTGTACTGCCTTAATGTTGTCAACAAAGATGATATCTTCTATAACTTTTATTTTGTCTGTGTTGATCTCTATTCCCTGGTTAGATACCATGAACCCGAGAAACTTGCCCGAGCTGATCTGAAGGCACACTTCTCCGTGTTTAGATTCATGTTGTACTTCCTCAATATGTCGAAGGTTTCCTGCAAATATTTCAAATGGCCCTCTGCTCGCAAGGAATTAACCAACATAATGTCAATATAAACTTCTATTAGTTTCTCTATTTGTTCTTCAAACATCCGGTTAACTAGGTGTTGGTATATGGCACCTGTGTTCTTTAGCCCGAAAGACATTACGTTATAAAAGTAGGTGCCAAATTTGGTTATGAAATAAGTCTTTTCTTGATCGCCCTGGTCCAAGCGGATTTGGTTGTACCCAGAATAAGTGTCGAGAAAACTTAGTATCTCGTGTCCAGTTATCGAGTCGCTCATTCGATCGATGTTAGGCAAAGGGAAAGAATCCTTCGGACATGCCTTGTTTATATCCTTGTAATCTCCACACATCCTAAGTTTGTTTCCTTTTTTAGGTACGACTACTACGTTAGCTAACCAATCTAGGTATTTAACTTCCTGGATGGAAGCTATTTTCAAAGGTTTAGATACCTCGTCTTCGATGAATGCATGTTTTATCTCAGACTGTGGACTTCTCTTGTGTTTGAACGATAAAAACTTTGGATCCAGGCAAAACAATCGGCACTAGCTTTAAGAAAACAATAAGTTTTTTCCTAAGCTCGGGAGTTAGTCCCGTGCCCAGGTGTACCTTTCGATTCGGTAGGGGGTCGATCAGTATAACCTGCTTCAACTCCTCGATTGCTAACTTAGTGGCATCGGTGTCATCGGGTGCTTTAAAAGGTCTCGGGATGCCATAATCATCCTCATCGTTCGCTACGTGCTCCTCCTATTTTTTCAGTCCGGTTGAGGTCGGGATCATTGATTGCTATTTGGTTTCCTTTTCTTTGGCCAATTCCCTATTTTTCAATGTCGAAACCGCGGGCACTGGGATTACTGGATGGACAACGAATATTTCCCTTTCTTCCTTTTAGCGCCTGAGGTAAGGTTGAAAGAACCACTCTCATGCTGTGAACCCATGGCCTTCAGAACAAGCTGTTATACCTCATATTCCCTTCGATCATGTAGAACTTTATTTCCTGGGTAGTCAAGTCAGTGTATGCTGGTAAAGTTATCTCACCCTTCATTGTCTCGCATGCCATGTTGAATCCGTTCAATACCCGAACCGTCGGTATGGTTTGGTCTAACAACCCTAGTTGTTATACGACCATCCATCAGATGATGCTGGCTAAGCTACCTTGATCACATAACACACGTTTAACCCGAGATTTATTAATAAGTACGGATATTACCAGTGCATCATTGTAAGGCTGGATGATACCCTCGGTGTCTCGTCGTTGATGAGATGGCCCCTTCTGGGACATAATCCCTGGTGCATTTTTCCCTCGTGATAGAAACTTTAGTGTGTTTTATCATTGGCCCTTTGGGACATCCACTCCCCCAATGATCAAGTTGATTACGTGTTGAGGTTCCTCTTGTTCGACCTGTTTGTTGGTGTCCCTATTTTTGAAGTGATTTTTGGCCCGTTCGCTTAGGAATTCTTGAAGGTGCCAATTGTTGAATAATCGAGCTACTTCTTCTCTTAGTTGTCGATAATCTTCGACCCTATGACAGTGAGTACCACGGTATTTACATACCAAGATATGATCCTTCTAGGCGAGATCAGACTGCAGTGGTCTAGGCTTTGTTAATGCTTCGAGCATCTTCATCACCTCGGAAGTTTTCCCGGGCCCGAATTCAATCGGTTCCACAACAACTTGTTTATCCCTTCAAGTGTTTTCCCTGATCCGCTCGGGCTCAATCCTCTTAGAGACGTGACTCTGGGTCTACAACTGTGCTATTGCCACTTGCTGACCTTGCAACATTTCAAAAATCAATCACAAGCTAACCCCATCACCTTCCCCTTCGGGTGCTTCTCGAGCGGATGCCCGGGGTGCCCCGCAAATGTTGTTTTCGGGATCGGTTGGCAGATTATCGTTGATGGAAACCTATGAGTTAGCGTTGACGGGTCGGCGACTGGGACACCATTGGGATCAACAGGGGCACATCATTTGCTAGGTACCACGTTATTGTTTTTGCCGTGGTAGCCTGACTTAGCGTCAATGTTCAAGTGAACAGACTTAGAATTTGACACCCTTAGGTTAGCCTGAAATCAAAACTTCAAAAAATAAGTGTAAAATAGGGTGTGTTATAGAGATTCGTATCAAATCACCACTATTATCCTTAGTCCCACAGTAGGCGCCAAACTGTTTACCCTTAAAAATAAGTAACAATTAAATTTATACGCGGTTTAAAGGATACGTGATTTAATTCAATACGAATGATCTGAGAATAACAAGTAATTAAATTAAAGAGAGAGTGAACAATCAAAGCAATCGTAACAGAATAATCAAGCCTGGTCTTAAGTTGAACACCGAAACTCTGCCTCTGTTGATACCCAATTTTCCCTCATCTATTTTAAATATGCATATATACTTTCAAAATAGTTCATGAGCATCATTAAGTATTTTTCCTAATTTTTCCATAATTGTTAAAGATTTTTAATCAATTTATTCCCATATTTATTGTATAAATAATCATTAATGGCATCACAAATCATTTTTATAATGATTTTATCATCTAAACTTCATCATTTATGTCCATATTAAGCCTTAAATATTTTTGATACATTTATTATAATTATATTTGCATCTTTAGGCTAAAATTGTACATTTTGCCATAGTAGTCCGTATATACTTATAATCACTGTATTTATGCAAAAAATAACTTTTTATATTTTATAATATTAAATAATTGTTATTAACCATTTTTATGTACAAATAATATTTTTACTATTTTATTTATGATTTTTCACGAATTATTTTATTAATTAAAAATGGGTATTGAACTAATAGCCCTAAGTTCCTATTTTTCGGACCTAGGCTACCCAAACTAGCCCAAATTACCCAGTCCTACACCTAAAATGCCTAACCCAATCCGCCAGCCCAAATCAAATAACCCAATTATCTATACCCATTCATTAAACCCAACCCCCAATCCGCTTAAATCTTGACTGTTGATCGAAATTGATCAACGGTCCACAACTAAATTCCCCCTTCCCTTATATCCCTCCTCTATACCCTAATCCCTCATTCTCTAAACCCCGCCACCCTTGAACGCTCTCTTCTTCTCCTCTTCTGAAACCCTAGCGCTGTAACCCCATTTCCCCTTCGATTCCAGCCCAGAGATGGAATCCATCAACGATTCCCTTACCTTATTGGCTATCTCCTATTACTGGCTACTCGATTATGGTATAACCTAGTAGCTTGCCAATCTCTCTATTTTTGGACCAAATCTGGTTCGAACTTTTCCCTTTTTTCATTTGTGTTCATTTTTCCTCTCTCTATGTACGAATCTCTGAGATTTTCACTATTTTCATTTACCCTAAATGTTAGGGTTTAGGTCTTTTACAGATCTGTTTATATTTGTATCATTTTTTGTTTTAAAACTTCTTTATTCTCTTGCATGTCTATTTCTTTGTGATTTTTCGTTAAAAGTTTTGCCTAATTTATTTGTCCTAAAATTATGGCTCAGATCTTGCTAAGATTAGTTTTGGTCCTATTTTGGTTGAGTATCTTAACCTTCCCATATATTTGCCTTCTATTTTTGTGATACTATTTCGCCTAAATTATTGGCCCTAAATTAGTCCTCAGATATGTTAAGGGTTCTTATTTTTTTTATTAACATTTTTTCTTCAATGTTTCCTATATTTGTCTATGTGTGTATCATTTTGATCTCCCTTTGATTATTCCGATTAACTTTACTTACCCTTAAAATTAGGGTTTCTTATTTCGCTTCTCTTACTGATTCTGTCTATGGCTACTTGCCTTAGTTGTTCCCAGACCTGTTTGATTACTGTTATTTCTGACTTGCCTTAATAATATTATGAGTTTTCCTTAAATAATTTGATTGATTATATCCATGTTTGTGTACCCTAGCAAAGGCTATATAAAACCTTCTCCTTTCCCCTTTAGGATGGTTGGAATCAATATACTCTCACTAAAAAACTTAGGATTTTGGATCTGTATTCTCTTTGCTATCTCGTTTGCTTCTGGTCTTGGCCGGATGAAAGCCAAGGCCAAGTAATTCTGGGCTCTCAACTATTGTGGTGTATTTATTGCTTTCTTGCCTAAGTGGTGAGTGATTATCGTTTTACCATTTCCTTTCTATGTATCTATGAACTATGTTTATGATCCAACATGTTTAAAGTCCATTCTGAGCATGATTCTACCACTTTTATGTTCCTATGATTTCCTTTAGTCCTATAATTGATACTGTTAGTTCCGAGATTGGTTATTTTTGAATAATATGAATCCTCTTAGAGGTTAACTCAATGTCTTTTAACTTGTTTCATGTATGTTGTTTTGCTAGTTCTGAAATTGTCTTGAACTTAGTATCTTTAGGATAATACTAGTATGCTCATCAGTTAATCAGTCTTGAGTCTTTACAAACTTGTATTGTTATTAAACCTTTCTCTGTCATTCATGTGCCCTGATAACTTGCCTTCTAATGTGTTTTGAATCCATTTGGATTCATGTGATTACCTGACTGTTTGTTTTAATACATTGTCTAAATGTTTCTGTGATTGAACAAAGCTTTCCTAAAATGTTACCATGTTCACTTAGCTTAATTAGGCCTTTCAGACTTTAACTCATTAGATACTGTGCATGAATAACTTTGCAAATCTTGTCAATTTATCTTCTTAATGCAATTCTGCCTATATTTTGTGTTTTAAACTCTGTCATGATGGGTTTTTCTAAAATCAAACCTGTTTTTAAATCTGTCCTTTATCATTGTCTCTTTTTTTATATTGCTGCTTTTAAACTCCTATTCTTAGGTCATTTAGGTTCTATCCTTTACCTCCCCAGTGTAAGCATTGCTCGAGGTACATGTGAGACTTTTGTGAACTCTGACACATTGGATTTGGTTCCTAACCTCCTTTGAATTATTTCTGAGCATTTGATCCTCTGGTGTGAGCATTAACCTGGGTCCTCGAAGCCTTTGGGAACTTTGACATACTAGAGATCTGGATTCTATGTGTGATTGTTCTGTACCTGTGAAAGTGAACCTCAGATCTGCTATAGTTTGAAGGCCTGGGTTGCCCAAGTGTATTTGGGCTTGTTGTAGGCTCTCTATAGTTTATTTCATTATTATTATTATTATTATTATTATTATTATTATTATTATTATTATTATTATTATTATTATTATATAATTCATTCATCTGGTCTGTAATAATTTTGTAACAAACAACTCTGAGAGATTTAGTAAAATTGGGAAGGATTTCTTATTTTCATTTGTTAAACCGAGTAGAAATCCTGCCTATAGGATTTCATTTGTGCCGTTTCATATCATGTTAATAAGTCCTATGTTATGCTTACAGACTAGAGATCCTGCCTATAAGATTGATGTTATGATTTGCTAGAAATCCTGCCTTTAGGTGTATCAATTTGTCCAGTAATTGTGTGTTAGCAACCATGGCTATATGATCAATGTTTGTCTTAATTGTTTTCTGGCTCAATGTGTATAAATTTCTGCTCATGTATTGCTCAATTCTAGAAATCATGTTTATAGGATTAAAATCAGTTCAATGATAGAAATCATACCTTTAGGATTAAAATCAGTTCAATAATAGAAATCATGCCTATAAGATTAAAATCAGTTCAATACTAGAAATCATGCCTATAAGGTTAAAATAAGTTTAATGATAGAAATCATGTCTATAATATTAAAACTAGTTCAAACCTAGAAATCATGCCTATAGGGTAATAATCATCACACTCGTAGAAGTTATGCCTATAGGATTCTATTAACTGATTCGGAATTCGATTATCCCTGTCAACCACTTAGACAACATGCCTATAGGATTTAACAATAATTCTGGACTTATGATTGTGATTTACCGTTGAGACGCCCATGTATTGTACTGAACTAAAATCAGTAGGCAAATATACGTAGGCCTTAACACTCACATTAAGAACTGACTCTACATACTACTGCTTGCCTATTCATCACATAGATATCCTGCCCATATGACTCCAAGATTAATAAAACCTGCTAAATCAGTTGTGTGCATTTGCTGTTTACATGTGAAGGTTAACGTGAGCCCATACCTGTACTGAACTAATTGTTTTGCTTGTCGCCTAATATTTTATAATTTTGAGAACCTTAGGCTTAGTTTAGATCTTTCCTAAATAGAGGTCCCAATGCCTTCAGGACCTTAGGTAAGGGACGGGTAGTGCACGCATAGGGCACGAGTTAGAATCAACTAGAGCGTTTTAGGTAAAAACTCAAAGATAGTAATCGGGTAGCAGGATATGATAGTCTGTGCCCGCTGGATAATATGAGTAGCACCCCCGTCTTGGGGGAGTTACGAAGTATTATTTATGTTACGAAGATAAGGACCCCCATCCTTATTAAGTAGTTTATTCGCTTCCTTAGACTAATTCACATAATTTAAGTTCGATCGGGATCCACTGTTGTGGACCTCGAGGGGTGCCTAACACCTTCCCCTCAAGGTAATTTGAGCCTTTACCCGACCTCTGGTGATGTAAACTAGTATAATTTGAGTTAATTGCTATAGATGACCTAACACACCTTAATCCGTTAGGTGGAGACTCTAACAACCAATTTCTTTTTCCTACTCTCTCAAAAGGAGTTGTCAAAATGTCGAAATTCGATTTTGCGAGAAAAAGGGGGGCGCAACAGCCTTGATCGAACCCACGATATGGGCTCAGTTGTAATTAAAGAAGAGAGTAACTGAAAAACACTTTGAATAATAGGTGAAAGACAGAAATGGACTTTTATTACTTTGATATGCATGTAAAAAGTGTGTTAAATTGAAAAAATTCTTCCCTTTATATTGTAGGGGAATTTCAATCCTAGTACAAGTCTAAATAAGGTAAAAATCTTCTTTTTTCGGTAAATGTCAATCCATAGTTGATATCAGATGGGATTTGCGCCGTAATATACGGTTGAGAGAGAATATTACGGCTCCCTACTTTTCATGCTCAACCGTTTCTCTTTTCCCGTGGTCTCGAAACTTTACTTGGTTCGGATCCGTTATTTTGGCGTGCCTGATCCTAGATGCATCGTTCATCCCTCCCGAGCTCCGACACGAGGGACCCTTCGGCTTCGCTTGTAATTGTGTCGGACCGTGCTTCTCTCTCGTTTCTTTATTGGGGAATCAGGGGTAACATTGTCTCGATTTTACCCGTACACACTTATTTCAACTACAACAATAATTATATACTCAGTATGATCTTACAAGTGGGATCTAGGAAATGTGAGGTATACGCAGACCCCTCAACTCAAGAAAAGCATTTTCAAAATAGGTGTGAAAAATGCTAGAGTAAAAAAAACTAAGATAAAAATACTAGAAAAAGAAAAATATTAACAACAAAAATAGTAAAGATAATTAGGATACACTGGCAATTCTAAATTTTTTTACACTATCAATGCATTTTAGCATGATTGTACCACGGACTTGTTTAGGGGTCGTTTGGTTTGAATACGGCTTATGCTGGGATAAGTTATGCTGAGATTAGTTATCCTGGTATTATTTTTTATCCACTGTTTGGTATGTTGTATTAAAAATGATAATTGCACAATTTATAAGAAGAAGGTATAAGTTATCCCGACAATAATTACCCCTTCCCCTACAAGGTATAAATTATTCCGGTATTAATTTTAATCCAGGGATAACTTATATCAGGTTTACTAACCAAACAAAGTATTAATGTGGTATTAAATTTTTATACCAGCACTCATATCTACTTATACATCATACCAAACGACTCCTTGTTTGAATACGAGTTATGCCGGGATAAGTTATGTTGTGATAAGTTATGCTGGGATTAGTTATCATGATATTATTTTTTATCCGTTGTTTGGTATGTTGTATTAAAAATGACATTTGCATAATTTCTAAGAAGAATGTATAAGTTATCCCGACACTAATTACCCCACTCCCTATAAGGTATAAGTTATTTAGGTACTAATTTTAATCCCGGGGTAACTTATACCAAATTTACTAATCAAACAAAATATTAAGGTGGTATTAAATTTTTATACCAGCACTATATCTACTTATACCTCGTACCAACGACCCCTTAAAGTATTATGTGTAATAAGCTCTGCAAGAGGGGTTGCTCTGATGGTAAGCAACCTCCACTTTCAATCAAGAGGTTGTGAGTTCGAGTCTCCCCAAGAGCAAGATGGGAAAGTTCTTGAAGGGAAGAATGCCGGAGGTCTATTTTGAAACAGTCTCTCTACCCTAGGGTAAGGGTAAGATTTGCGTACACACTACCCTCCCCAAACCTCCACTAAGTGGGATTATACTAGGTTGTTGTTGTTGTAAGCCTGAGCAACATGGTATGCAACGTCATAATCCTCCAACTTTTTCTTTCCTATTTTTTGCTGAAAAGGAAATATTGTGTGTGGAAGGAGCATATAATTGGATTTTTCTAGTATATGTGGTCCCTAAGCAGTCTTGTACAAAGGCTGTTACAAACAAAAAGGGAAGGGAATCGTAGTTCAAAGGATCTTCAGATTTCAGAAACATCTAAATTAGGTCCCCAATTGCTAGACTGTCCACTGTACTCGATTACCTTTCTGGTAGACATGACGTATGAAGGGTTGTCCAAGCTTAATTGATCATAGATTTTTAAATTTATTTTAAAAAATCTGACTTAAGTGAAAAATATGTGTATTATTAGGGATTTGTGATTTTGCCAAAATATATGCAAAATCTATATTCAAACATATGTTTGCCAAATAAAACTCAAGTTTATTTTGGCAAAATTTATGATCAAACGGATTCTTAAATTTTGCATTTAATTTCATTAACTATTATGCTGCCCGTCGAATTAATTAACATTTAACTTAACGTGATCGGTACTTTAGAAGTTCGGTTGAGATGAATTAGCTCAAGTTTGGCTCAAAATTGTGTGTAGTAAGCTTAGTTGAGCTCGCCTCGATGCCCACGCATATGAAAAACTCATCGTAGATTGTATAGAATTATTGAACAAAAATAATATAGGTATAATAATAGATCAATATCTATTCCTATAATCAAGCACCAGCAGTAATCTCTAAGCACTAGAGCTTGAGTCACGAAGTTAACCTCAACTTTTCCTTTTAAGACAATGCTAAAAATGCAATTCAGCAATAATTCACCAAGCATTTATCCAATATGGCCCTTGGCTTGAATTATTTTGACTACTAGAGTCAAATTTGTCAAAGTAAAAGATGAATTAATCTCCAAAAATTGAGATAAAAGAAATACTTACCTTTTCATGATTGTAACATAATGATGAAAATTGTAGTGATCGTGTCAATGACACAACTCGTTTATTGATTTGATTCGTTTTAATCTGTTAAATTCAAAGCCCAACTCGCCCATTTGACATAAATATAAGTATATGAGACGAAGACCACACGTTTTGCTTCCATGGTCCTCTCTGTGCTCATCAAGGTAAGTCGCATGAGTTTCAGTTTGACCTTTTAAAACAATGCTAAAAATACATTTCAGCAGTTTGGTGTAACAATTATGTTGGGTTAAAATGGCCCAAATACACTCTTAACACGGTGTGAAATTGTCCGCTTTGAGTCAAGCTCGCACAGTTTTCTCAAAAGGTCTTACACCATTAAGAGATCCTTACATCTTATATGTAGACTCCCAATCTTTTTAACTATCAATGTGAAACTTTGTTCGTACACTTAACAAATTATATAGTACTACATAATAGTCCCCAACTGGAAGATAACATCGTAGAAATTAGAATATCTAAAATAGCTATCAACCCAACTACTAATTAAAATAGTCAGTGCATATATATATATATAATATGTGTATAATCATATTTAATCAATGTATAATTTATGTATACTGAATATGAAAAGTAAACAGTGAATTCGATCAGCTATTTATGCAAATATCCCAAAATGTTAATGCCAAATTCAATATAGCCCTTGACTTGAATTATTGTGATTCAAGGAATCAGAATCTTAATTGATGTCATCATCAGTGCATTCAACTTGGAACTAAAATTTCTTTGATCAGTTGGTGTGCCATTTTGTTTTTGATAGACTTTGAGGCACGAGACAGTGGCAGTATGCAATTTGTCAATTAGCCTCTGTTGTCTATTTTTGCCAATTTGCAACTCAAAGCGTTTACTTCTAGACTGTGTGGGTCAATGAGAGTTATAAAACTCTCTCAACTTCATTTCCTATATATTAACAAAGAAAATCCTGGAGACATTTCCGTTTTCCAGAGTATACGGGCCTTATTTACTTATTATTGTTATTGTTTTTCATTTACTTTTTTGGTTCTTATGTCGCTGGTATTATTTCTATGTTTTTTGATGATGGTACTGATGTATTGGTCTCTTTTCGTCTTCTTGAACCGAAGGTCTTTCGGAAATAGCCTTTCTACTCCTTCGGGGTAGGAATAAGGTCTGCATACTCACTACTCTCCCCAGACTGTACTTGTAGAATTCCACTGAGTTATTGTTTTTGTATTTGCTTCACGTTCTTGTTCATTTTGGATTTTTATGTCATTTTCATGACTTTTTGAGAACAAGCAGTAGTTTGCAGTACAATCCCTAGCTAAGCTATTAGGTGGAAACTTATTAGCAAAAAATATCTCAAGCAGATTGTCTGACGAAGTTTGACGCTTACACAGACAAATGGAATTATTGCCAAGTTAAACAACTAATTTAATGTGAATTTTGTCCCAAAAAGACAACTTGGTGACGACAGTGGTTGAAGTACTCGAATTGCAGAGTCACAATTATTTTCAGTGCCAGTTCCCTCTTGGTCACTGCTACATAATTGAGTCTTTCTTTGTTGTAAAAATTGCACGGACGTCTTATTTGATCGCTTTCATTTAATTTATATCTAATTTTTTTAAATTTTTTAATTTGTACCCACTTTTTAAATAACTTCAGCCTCATTTCCTTCTCCTTCTCCTTCTCCTTCTCCTTCTCCTTCTCCTTCTCCTTCTTCTTCTTCTTCTTCTTCTTCTTCTTCTTTCTTCTGCTGCTGTTGATGCTGCTATGAAACTTCAGTTCATGGGATGCTTGTCATAAATATGTTTATCAGATTATTTAAAAATAAATTATAAATAATTACAAATGAACTAAATAACTAGCTGTAACTATATTAGATGAGTAGATTCTTGGTGTATATGTTTGTTTAGGATTTTGGTCATCTGTATTTTGACCCTTGTATTATCATTTCCTTTCTTCTTCTTTCAAAGCTATGTAATAGTAAATTTAGACTACGTTGCTTGTTGATGTAACCAATTAGTTCAGGGGCACGTTAGTTTCAGTTACAAGATTTTTGTTGAAATTGGTGACTTTACTGATCAGTGAATGATGATGAGTTATTAGATTTGTGCACACTCTCGTTTTCTTTTCTTGTTGCATAATTACAAACAAAATACAGATGACCAAGATCCCAAACAAACATAAATATTGCTGAAGTTTTTACAAATAAACTAAATAACTTCAGCCCTAGAGCTGAAGTTCGCTAGTTACAAAACAAAAACTTCAGCACGCTTGGTTCAGCACACTTGCTACTTTAGGCCTGTCTACTAGAATGCTGAAGTTTTGCGTGATTGCCTTTGCTACTTCAGCCCCGTATGCTGAAGTTATGGGGAAAAGCGGGTACGCTTGTAATTTTTTTTTGCAAAGCGGGCACAAGTTAAAACGTGACACAAAAAGCGGGTATAGATGCAAATGCCCCTTCTTTGTTGGCTATGCGAAAAACGAAGGATTTTCAAACAAAGACCACCAGATTAATTTTTCAATACTAAATAGCACGGGGTAGCCAGTTTTCGAACTGATAATCAAAAAAATAGCAAGCGTTTGCAAAATTATTGAAAAATAGCCATTATTTTATTGAAATGCGGAACGTACCAATATAATATTCGGGATTACGGAGCTCATGCGAACAAACTTCCAGCATATTATGTTGGAACTCCGGCACATGGAAAGTTCCAGCATAATATGCTAGATTATGGAGTTCCTACATATAAATTTCTAATTTCCAGATTTTAAGTGTGTTTTTGTTAACATTTTATCTTTACATGAAAAAATAATTAAATTTCGATTACTTTTGAAATTGTGGCTATTTTTCAATTACCAGTTATAAATCTGGCCTTTTTTTCAAAAAAAAAAAATTCCGGAAGAATTCCTAAGAAATATTGGCCTAGCTACAAAAGTCGCACCAAATCCACTGTTCATGGGCCAATACAAACTGGGCCTACTTTTGAGATGGGCTATCATGGGGAGCATGACTCCTGATCCCAAACATTACACTCTATAATTAAGATGTAATTTACATGAAGTATATAAAATACTTATGCATTATTGCGGTGAAATTTTTCGCCGATCCTCCCTTTTTGTATCAATCATTTAGTGAATGACTCTCTTTTATTTATTTGTATATGCTATTCACCATTTCAAAACACTTTCTTCCATAAAGTCAATGGTAAAACATTCAAAAATAGAATTAACAGCTAAATATGAAAAATATAAAGTAAATGGTAAGTTGTGGAAAAGAAATAGGAAAAGAACCTTTTATTTAGAGTAATATAAGTTTGGTAGCAACAACAAAGCTATATAAGAAAAGAATTACTCAAATAATAAGATATATATTATCACAATTTAAGAACGTAAAAACAAATTGAGGCAGCTTTGACACCGGCATTAATTTTGTTTTGCATGAATATATAAGATTCATCTAACCCTGACCAATCCTGTTGTTTAGTAAACAAGTTGCTTGTAGTCTGAAAAATATGATCCACTAAAATGCTTGCAGTAGGGACAAATATCCCTTCTTTTGTGGAATAAGAAAAAATCTACCTGCAAATAATAGAACAAAAATATTACTCCTATCCGTTTGACAATTCACGGGTGATACATACACACGAGAGTGGTGGTTTTGGGTTTGGGGTTGGGGGTGGGGGGGGGGGGGCAGTTGTAAACCATCAGAGCCAACAGAAATAAAGGTGGTTTCATGGATACTGGTTTGTGAGTGCCTCCTTGTATCATAGGCAGATCCAAAATTTAAAATTAATGGATATTTATATACAATAATACTTAGATTTATAGTAGAACTAGTTTTAGCATACGTGTGTAACACGTGTATAGTATATATATATATAGATATATATAGTGATGTTGAAATAAAATATACTAATATTTATTTAAATGGTGAAAATAATTTTTCTTACACTAACATAGTAATTGTATTCAATATCTTCTAAATATGCATAGATGATAAATTTAGTTAAATTAGTTGTATATTATTTTGTATTTGATATATAAATATGTTAAATTGTGTCTCACCTGAAATCTATATATGAATATATTTTGTCTTCTACTATTTCATCCTTTATTATTACCTGATATAGCCATTCCTCAACAAGCGAGTTGGATGGTGAAGAAAATATTCAAGGCACGAGAGGATCTGAGAAATGTTGAACATCAGATATCAGGAACCAGGAGCAGGATTACGAGTATATATCTGAGTGTGATAAGACTAGGGGTGTTCAAACCGAACCGGAATACCACACCAAACCGAAAAGTCAAACCAAACCGATGAAAAACCCGACTAGATTTGGTATTGAGTAAAAAAATCTGTACCAAACCGACATATAAATATATAAATTTTATTTATATTTTTAAGACTTTATAGTGATTTTCTTTAGAAAATGTAGAAATATTTAGGACCCTCTCATGTATTAACCTTGAAAGCGTAAATTAACGAATTTTTTTATTAGACGACTAAGAAAATAACTATCATGTGTTACTAAAAAAATTCTCCCATTAGAATATTTTAATAGATCATATGTTTGTCAATTTTTTTCCATATTTACTAAACATATATTCACTTATCAAAGCTTTATCTATAATTTTAACAAAGTAAGGTTGAAATAATATTCATGTAACAAAAAAAAACCCGAAAACCCGAAAAATCCGACAAAATTGAACCAATCCAAACCGATATAGTTGGTTTGGTTTGGTTTTTATAAAAACCGAACCAACCCGGTCCATGTACACCCCTAGATAGGACAATTGCCAAAAGTCACATGGAAGAACTTAATGTGTGGGAATATAGCAAGGCCAAAAGCAATCTTCATTACATGGCTTCAACTTCAAGACAGACTACTTACAGCAACAAGACTTCAAAGCTGGGGGCTACAAATAGATACAACATGTCATATGTGCAAACAAGCAGTGGAGACAAAAGACCATTTATTTGCTGAATGTGAAGTTTGTAACAGAGTTTGGAGTAAACTAATAAGATGGATCCAAATTGACTGGCCAGCAGTGAAGACAGGGGGAGAATGCAGAAATGGATAGAGTAGAGAACAAAAGGAAAGACAAAACAAGCAAAGATAGTGAAAATGATATATACAGAGTTTATCTATGCTATATGGATAGAAAGAAATACGAGAGTTTTCATGAAGAAAAAGAAATCAAGTGCTACTATAGCAAGAGAGATAGCCTATATCTGTCATGTTCGGGCTGATGAAGACCTTCAAAGACTGCCGAATGTTAGATTTCCAATTAGTTGACAATGGCAGTAGTTAAAATGTATAGGCTAGTGTCTCTGTGTAATGAAGTATAGATCGTATAGAAAGTATGAATAGCAGACTGAGTATGTAGTCTTGCTGCTTTGTAAATATTTTACTTGGTACTTAATGAAATTGATAGTTACCAAAAAAAAAAAAAAGTTTACATTTTAACAATTTAATTCTTAATATTATAATTGATTTTGTTTTATATTCTAACTTCTTTTAATTAAAATATTTAATTATCTTTTTTAATTATTAAAAGAAATAATTTATTATTTGGGGATTTAAATTATTAATATTAGCTCATACCATATATAAATGTTTAATTATAACTATATTTTTATCTACAAAAATTCTTCTTACAATATGATAAAATCCGAACTTTTGCACTTTATGGTTTTCGTAGTGTTAATTATAAAAAAATCTTATGTTTTTTAAAATAAAAAATATTACTTTATATATCTAACTCAATAAGAAAAGAAATCAACACATAAAAGTGTTCTCAATCAATGGGATATTGAAAATATCATTTTATATACAAATATATACTGAATAGGTTTAAAGGAATTCCTATTTGTATCTTAGGTTTTCTCTAATGAAAATTTTCATCTATAAGGGTATGTTTGGTATGAAGGAAATATTTTTCGGAAAATATTTTCCAATTTTTCCATGTTTGGTTGGATTAAATATTTTGAAAAATATTTTCCCTATTCCTCCAATTAAAGGAATATGTTTTCCTTATCAAGAGGGAAAATATTTTCCAAAACTCCTTCTCAACCTTTCCCACCCTCACCAGCCTACCCCACCCCCACACCCACGCACCCAATCCAACCCCACGTCACCACCCACCCTGCTATCTCCCCGCCCCCGCAATTGTTTTTTAATTTTTTTTACTTTTTTTTGTAATTTTAAATTTCTACTTTTTCGTTTTCTGCACCACCCACCCCCACTCCCACCACCCCCACCCCCCTCCACCCTCCCCCGCACAAAAAAGTTTTTTCTTTTACTTTTTGTTTTTGTAATTTTCAATTTTTTGTTTTTTCATTTTTCTGCACCATCCACCCCCACCCCACTGCCCCCCCCCGCACAAAAATTTTTTTTTTAACTTTTTTTTGTAATTTTAAATTTCTATTTTTTGTTTTTCTGCAACCCCCCTCCCCCCCCCGGAAAAAATAATTTTTTTTATATTTTCAGTTTTAGTTTTTTCATCTTTCTGTTTGCAGGTTCGAAATTTTACATATTCCAAAGTTATGAATTCGGAGGTTTATGTGTTTGGAAGTTTACGGGTTCAAAAATTCGCGGTTTCGAAAATTTAGCAGTTCGAAAAATTATGAAATTTGTGGGTTCGGAAGGTTGTTGGTTCGAAAGTTTATGGCTTCATGTTTATTGTATCTAAATTATTTATGAATACTCTTGAAAAGTTATTTTCCTTAATTTGCGTACCAAACACCAAAAAATGAATACGATTACTACTTGTTTTCCAAGAAAATATGAAAGATATTTTTCATGGAAAATATTTTTCAAGAAAAACATTTCCCGTTATACCAAACACACCCTAAGTCCCCCCTCAATAGTTTTAAACTTTTGTAAGTAAAAAAATTATTTTTCATTAATTTATTTTTAAAAATATCTAATTGAATTGCTAAAAGATTAACTTTTTGTACAACTATATATTTATACCCCCCCCCCCTTTATTGTTACTTATTTATCCTCCCTTTTATCTCTCTATATATTTTTTTACATGGAGTTAAAATTATCACTCATCGACGTGCTCTATCAACCCACGCAAGAAAACATACTACTTTTTCATGAACTTCAATTGACCTATTAGACATTTATAACTTTATATCACTAAAATATTTAAGAGAAAAAGGACTCCTACCTAAAAGGAATTGGGCGAAATTTTTAGTGTTATTTTATGTTTTATTTTTCTTCTATAAATTTGTTGTATTAAACAATCCAAATAATAAATGATTTAATATACACAATTTAGAAAATTTTGAAGTCTTAAATACTAAAAAAAATACAGTCAAACCTTTCTATAACAATCTCATTTGTTCCAGATAATTTTGGATGTTATAGCGAATTGCTATTATAAAAAATATATATTATAATAAAACATGAGATTTGGTTCCGAAAAAATTTGACTTTTATAGAGAAGTGCTGTTATATAAAGATGTTGTTATAGAGAGGTGTGACTGTAATTAAATAACTATTTTGTCTAGTATGAAATTAATTTTTAAGAATAAAAAAGACGAATGATAATTCTCTAAGGGGCGCGACGCGTGTGTACTCCAATAACTACATCTATTTTAAACATATCTAATACTTTCTTTAGAACTTCATATAATGTTTTCGAGTGTTATATATTGTAGTATTTAAAAAAAGCAAAAAATAATTAAGTAAGCTTTCGAGTGTTATATATTGTCTTAGGCTTTCTAGTTGAAGATTTTGCAAAGTTCACTAATTAAGTAGTAAAAGTCAGTTCTTGGGGAAGCTTACAAGAACAAGAAGAACTTGCCTCTTGACGTTTGACTAAGCACCAGGCATCCTTGAAGACAGAGAGAAGATGTATTTCCCCATAAGAAATAATGCTATCAAAGTTTAGGATAGGATCTACTTCTGCTGAGATTTTTGCTTTTGGATCGCAATACAAAATTTGTTTTGCTTTGTTTCAAAAAAAAAAAAAAAAACCTTAAATATACGATTTAAATAAGGATTTTTCTTATAAAAGTAAAATCTTATTGGATTTATTCCTAAATAAAAAGGAGTTCCTACACGTTCAAAATTCTAAAAATTAGGAAAATAATTAAATGACTATTTTCTCTAGCTAGTGGGAACTTTACTTTTAAAGGGTAAAAAAGGCAAACGACATTTCGCTAAGAACCTTCGTGCTTTTAATATAAATATTGGTATAGATAGATTGTTGGGCTAAATTTTAACATTGTGTGATATTATCTACTTTATGCCAAACCTGCACGGTTTTTTCTAAAAGGTCTCACACGATTAAGAGATTCTCACAATCTTTTCAACTACCAATATGGAATTTTGTTCTCACCCCCAACAATCCCCTCGAACTAAGTTTCAAGTGGTCCATCAAAAACGATCCACATGTGTTACCCTCGAAATAAGTACCACTTGGGCTGTTACCATGATCTGCGGTCAATTTTGGAAATTCACTTTGTACCACCCGCATCATCAAAGTATTCATGGCAACCGAAGCCGCAACTAGTTTTTTTTTTTGTCTGTACGCGTCTCTAAGCTCGTAAGGGGAGGTAAACCGAGCCCCATGCTATCACTCTGTCATCGCCATGCTCGTTTTGCTAGATCTAGGCTTTGATACTAGTTGTTGGGCTAAAACAACCCATAGACACCTTTAATATGGTGTAATATTGGCGTTTTGGACCAAGTCCGCACGGCTTTTCCCAAAAGGCCTTACATCATTAAGATATCTCGACATCTTATATGTAAGCTCCCAATCCTTTTTAGCTACTAATGTGGAACTTTTGTTCGCACATTCACCAAGAATATTTATAAATATTTAGTAATTTTTTATATAAATACACTTTGTGGACAAAAATTATTGAGTTTCTGTAAACCCATAATTTGTACTCTAAATCGCAATGCCTTGTATTTTGCAAATTGTAGGGGAAACGAACTCCTTTAACTATTGTCATTATAAGTAAGATGTTATTTGACCATGTACTAACTACTAACCATATAAATGCCGTCATGACTAAGGTACTAAGTACTTTCTTAATCTTATGAGTTGGTTTTGCTATTTATAACATTACATAATATCTATATCTAGCTAAAGAAAAAAGAAATCAAGAGCAAAGATAAGTAATTTAATTTCACTGTGCAATACATAGAGGGATGGACCCATGATTTTGAACAAGGGATTGTAGCAAAAGACTAAGGGCCCGTTTGGCCATGAAAAAAGATTTATTTTTTTAAAAAAACTTTTTCTTGCTTTTTTTTTTCTCCAGAATTAGTATTGCTGATGAAAATTTCAAATTTCAATTGAAGTTGAACTTCGAAATTTTTCGTAATTTGAAAAACTTCAAAAAGCTGTATTTCAAATTTTTTACTTCAATGCACTCACAAAAATTCAAAAAACGAATACAAATTGTATTCATGTCCAAACACAACTCTGATTTTCAAATATCATTTTCAAATCTTTTTTTTTTTAACTTTTTCCGAAATTTCACAATTCTCATGCTCAAACGACCACTAAGATATAACCTTAGAAGCAGTCGACTGTACTAACAGTATCGAGTTAGGGATGTATTGACTTCCAAAAGAACGACTATATTGTAAAATTACTGAATGGCAGATCGATGCACAAAGCTGCTCGCGTTCATGCATGGTTTGGAGAAAGACTACACCCTAAAGGGGTGATGTCAACAACCTACCCTAATGTATGTATTAGTGGTTACTTTCACGGCTTGAACCAATTACCTATAGGTCACATGAAGACAATTTTACTGTTTCTCTAAGGTTCCCTTTCAATATTGTAAAATTACTATTTCCATAGAAAATGACCATTAAACAATAAATATGCCTTTTGGAAATGGCATGCACCAATAAACATTTAGGGGTCGTTTGGTTGGAAATAAATTATTCCAGGATTAATTATCTCGGAATTAGTTACCTCACTCTTCCACGGGGATAAAAAAATACTACAATCCCGAGATAATTAATACCGAAATTAGTTATACCATGATTGTATACCAACCAAACATGGGACAAAACTCATCTCAAATTTAATCCAAGGATTAGTTATCCCTTATCCCTCGTACCAAATTGTTTGACCAAAAAAATATAGATCTTGGTTCAAATAATTAAATTTATGTAAATAAGGGTTAATCTTAGCTAATAATAATATCCTTAGACGGAGTTTTTAAAAAAACAATAAATATCATGTGGATCTGGTCGGACGGTGGTAAAATCATATAATAAATGTTCTAGAAATCAGGAGCAACAATGTAGCATTCAATAATTAATGAACAATAATAAATGACATTTAAGTAAATAGGAAGAATGATTCACCCAATAAGGATGGAATAAGTGGATCTTCATCTTGACAGTGAACTACAGAGAATATTCACCAGAACATTCTCTTTAATATCCTATTTTAAAAACTAGCCGCTACAGCTCTGTCAACAGTACTCGACCTCGACACTTGTTGACGTATCGACTCCGGCTCTCGTTGATTCTTCGACCACATACTTTGTTGCTTCTTGGACCATCTTGACAAACCACAGCTTGGGAACTCTTCCCTTAGTATTAACTTGGCCTAAATATTCTAAAGACAGATTTTTACCCATACAATTAGACAGATCTTGGCCTAAATATTCTAAAGACAGAGTCAACCTTTGGACCTGTTTTTTGGTGGTCAAGAGTTCTGGTATCCCCTAAATGGCTTTGAGTTGGTTTGGGTTGACCTCGATCCCTCGCTGTGATACTAGAAAACCCAAGAATTTTCCCGAGGCTACACCGAACGCGCATTTCTCTAGGTTCAGCTTCATTTCGTACTGTCTGAGTTTGTTGAAAGTTTCGTTGAAATGATCGATGTGATTTTCTCCCATTTTGGACTTGACCAGCATGCCGTCTATATATACCTCCATTGTTTTGCCGAGTTGGTTTTTGAACATCTTTGGTACCAACCTTTGATAAGTAGCCCTTGCGTACTTTAGTCCCTAAAAGGAATGACCCTTGCGTCCTTTAGTCCCCAAAAAGAATGACCCTGTAGTAATATGTTCCTTGGTGGGTAATGAACATGGTTTTTTCTGATCTTCTTCTTCCATGAGGAAATGATTATAGCCTGAGCAAGCGTCCAAGAAACTTAATAGCTCATGCCCGGCCGTTGCATTGATGAGTTAGTTGATATGAGGCAATGAGAACGAATACTTCGGACATGCTTTGTTCAAATCTGTGAAATCCACACACATCTGTCATTTTCCATTCTTCTTTTTGACCATCACTACATTGGCGACCTACTTGGTTACTTCAACTCCCTGATGGAATCATTTTCTAACATTTTCTCCACCTCCTCGTGCACTGTGTCATTAATTATGGAGTTAAATTTACGCTTGACCTATCTCACTAGGGGTGGAATGGGCCAACTTTTAATTTGTGCGTGGCGATTTCCTTTGGGATGCCCGACATATCTGCATGGCTGAAAGCAAATAAATCTGCATTAGCTGTTAAGAATTGACTGAATTTACCTGGTTCCTGAAGCTTCGAACTGATATAGGCCTTCTTGCTATGGTCCCTAAGGTCCATTGAAAGAGGTCAAGGTCTTCAATGGTCGATCCTGCAGCTTCGACCATATCGGGGTCTTTGATACCGTCCCGGGTCTCGTCGTGCTCCGACCTCGACCCTGCTAATTGTTATACCTCATTTTCTTTGTCCCTTTTTTTTGTTGGGTGGCCGTGTTGTCTAAGGCAATGCGATAGCATTCTCGGGATGTGAATTGTTCTCCTTGTATACTGAATATTCCCCATGGAGTTGAGAATTTAATTACTTGGTATAAGCTGGAGAGGACGACTTTCATGGGATATATCCACAGTCTTCCCACTATGGCATTGTACGCAGTGGCCTGATCCATAATATGGAATGTTGTCCCCAGATTTATGCCGCCGGACATAACGGGGAGTGTAATTTCCCTATATGTCCGTTCAAGTGAATTATTAAAATCAGTTAGCGTGACGTAGCGCGACACTATCTTATCTTTGAGTTTCATTTGGATAAGTACTCGGGGATGGATAATGCATGCCCCGCTCCCGTCATCTACCATAATGAGTTTATTATCGATATCTAAAATTTGTAAAGTAATAACAAGGGCATCATTATGAGGAAAAGTCAAACCGTCGGCATCCGACTTGTCGAAGATGATACTTTCTTTGAGTTCGTCATACCATTCGCGGGTGATAGATCGCTTGAGTTTGTAGGTATAAGTGAACTTCACGTTGTTTATAGAGGTGCCATCGTCGCCGCCGATGATCATGTTGATGGTACGAGCTGGTAAGGGTGGCTTTGGTGGTACTTGGTGTTCACGTTGTAGACATGTGATTTTTGACCCTCCCCAAGATCTTTTTATATTTTAGCACGTAAATATTTAATTTAGGCCTAATATTCCTATTTCAATTAATTTTGACCGTTTTACTTTATTTTATTACAAGAAAATGAAAATTACAAAAAATAGTTTCATTAATGTTTGTAGTCATTTTTAATCTTGAAAAATACCAAAAAATAGTTTTATTTTAACGGTCAGTCTTATTTTAATAGTTATTTTATTTAAGTAAGATTAATTAGTAAATAAGGTAGTATTTTAATCTGGTTCACGGAGAAAGAAAATTTGGGCTCAAACAACCTATTTTTAGGCCTAATCTTTGAACCTAGCCCATAAGAACCCAAACCCAATATCCTAAAACCCTAATAAAAAAAACTATAAAAATACCCCTAGACCTAGTGCTATCGGCGGAAATACACAATAGAAGACATATAGACTTTAGCAATCAGCCAAAGAAAAAATTGAAAATAGAAAAAAACCTTAGGAGCTATATACACCTAGGGACCTAAAAAGTTGAAGCAATCTGAGCGCCGTTCACAACAGACCCCACCCCCAGAACTTCACCTTCTTCAACAGACCCCTCCCACCCCCGTACTGCTTCATCTTCAACCAAGCACACGACCCCTCCCCGCCCCTGAACTTCTTCGTCTCCCCCCTAAGCTATACGCAGCAACAACCAGACCTAGCAGAACCCTTAACAAAGAATGGAAACCATCAGTGACCCCCATCCATCGTCTCTCATTCAAACGCTAGAAATAAATGAAATCCGGCGGAACTCCATGTGACCTTTTCTCTTTAATAGTTCCCAACGACTCTTTCCCTCCCATTGGTGATTAAAAACAGTGAAGAGAAGGAGAGATCAATGAGGCGTCCGATTCAAGGTTCTGTCCGCGGATCTGATTCGTCGCCGAAGCTCGACGTTCGCTGCTGTATTATCCGGCTTGTCGGAGGTTTTTGTTTGTTAATATATTGAAGAAAGTCCATTGGAAGGTCTGTTTTACTTGTTTTATTGGGTTTTCTGAATTGGGATTTGCTCCTATTTTGGACGAATGATTTGGTGCTTAGATGGTTGTTATTTTGAATCCTCTGTATTGTTTTCTTTTAACTGATTCATGAGACAAAGTTGATTAAGATGGGCTAAAATCAGGAGTAATTTCTGGGATTGTGTTCAATTTTTGAACCAGGTTATGTTGCGTTGATTGACCCTTAAATTGATCACCCTTAATTTGATCTTTTAGCTTGAATAATTTCAATTTTGATTATATTTCAAATCATATTTCAGTTAATCTCTGTAACTATTTTGTTTGTTATGATTCATTAGTTAAATTAGTACATGTGCTGAATAGTCTTGTCTAATGTGATCCTAAGTTCTTGAATGCAAATTTGAAATGAAATACATGTTGTTGATTGTTGAAATATGGACCCATTTCACCCAGAGTTTGTTGCCTTATTCCAAAGAATCTTTACAGTGGTTGCCTTATTCCATATAACGATGTCCAAAATATTTAGACCCCAGTTACTTTAGGCTTGCACAATTTGTCCCCGTAAAGTAAGAGCTTAGTTAATATTAGGTAGTATTATCCTTTAACCAAAATAGTATACAGAGTACAAAGTTTATAAATTTAGGTAAATTGTGTTAAGAGGATTTTAGGATTGTATAGTTATTTTGAAAATTATTTTTGTTTTTTTTTATCTTACTAATAAAATGGTTGCTAACAGGCCGCTAATTTAATTTAGTTCATATAGTCCGAGGTGTGCCATCCGTCTTTTAATCATACATGGCCCTCACAAATATCTTAATTTAGATATTAAAAATGAACTTCGTAGTTTGCTTTAGGCGCGTCGAATATACAATTATCATGGGTACTTAAATCCGGGGGTGCATTTCATGTGACCCGGTTTTAATTCCAACAAGGTTAAATAGAATATGTCGTGAACCATATGTGCATTTCATGTAGCGTGGCTTGCGATGTGTTTTAAATAACCTTGAATCAATTTTTTAAATAAATAAAAGCGGTTTTAAAGTTAAAAATGCACACAGGTTTAAAAGTGTTTTAAAATCAGATAATTAGGCCAATAAAAATAGTTGAGCGACCGTGCTAGAACCACGGAACTCGAGAATGCCTAACACCTTCTCCCGGGTTAACAAAATTTCTTACTCGGATTTCTGTGTTCGCGGACTATAAACAGAGTCAATCTTTCCTCGATTCGAGATTTGAATTGGTGACTTGGGACACCATAAATTATCCTAAGTGGCGACTCTGAATCTAAAAATTAATCCCGTTTCGATTGTCACTTAAATTGAAAAAAACTCCCTTATACCCTTCTAGGGGGTGTGAAAAGTAGGTGCGATAGCTCTGGCGACTCTGCTGGGGAAAAGAACCCAGAACTTCTGGTTCAGGGTTCAGAATTCGAACTTAGAATAACTGTTATAGTTGACTTTTATTTATTATCTGATTTTTACGTGTTTGAGCTTACTGTGGTAAATGTCGCTTTTTACCGTTTTGATATTGCTTGGACTGTATATAAATTGTTACGAAACCCTCTTCTCTCTGAGTCTGCTAAATTATCTGGAAGTGTGCACTTCGTGTGACTTCCCTTCTGTTAGAGTCATATCCCAATTTTAGAACGAGGTTCGGGCAAGTTGCAAAGCCGGTGAAGCTTCTGTATTTCCGGTACGCTGCCCCCCTTGGATTGAGTTGTCCGCTCGGGTAAGCCAGGTCTGGAACAAATAAACCAAGGTTTTTAAACCTAGAATAACATAATCTCATACCGGATCCCTAGTAGGAACGCTTGTTTGCATCACGTGCATCTGACTTTGGGGACTCAACACAGGGGTTGGATCCGTCTAGGACAGGTGTACCCAAAAATAAAAGACCATCCTGATGCATTCTATGTGCTACATGTTACAATCTTCAAGGGTAAAAAAAGGGTCATTTGGCGGACTAATGATAGTTGATAGCAAATGAAAAAAGGAAAAAAAGAAAAGAAAAAAAGTGGGTGGAGTGTGAAAATAAAACAAATAAGGCCTAGTTATGTTTTTATTTCACATTTTTTTAAGAAAAAAAGTATGAAAAATACATAAAGATTTTGCACTTTCCCATCATTTTCTAAAAATAAAAAAAAGGGAAAAGAAAATCCAAAAAGAGTTTACATGTTTCATCATTTTTCAAAAAAGACAAAAAATATATTTTCTCTAAATTAGTTATTTTTTTAATTCTTGCCCGTATCCAATCTTTCCGAACTACGCATACCTGATTCTCGTCTTTCGGGGCGTGATACGTAGGCAAACCACACAGGGTCCGGTCTTCCTAGTGAGTCTTAGGTTCTTGGCTTTGCGGGGTCTTAACCAAATCTTGTATTTTTAGCCACTTTTAGCCACATAGGTTTATTTTAGAAAAATAGTTACAATCATGTCTTGCATGTGTCCAACAGGAAGGATTATTGTCTCACATAGCGTTCTTGGTCTTTAACTTTATTTGGTCTTAATTTTCTCATACAGGTGTTGACCTTCTTACAGAAGTTTGAGCATGACAGACACCTCGGGACCATCCAGTCAGGATCGCTCATTCAGGAGTTGCTTGAAGAGATTTTTTATTTATTTTTGAGTTTGTTTTTTATGTCGTCTTTTACCTTCTATTTTTGTATAGTAATGTCGAGTTTTTTTATTATTGTACTTCCTATTTTGCATTTGTAAAACGTATTATAAATAAAAAATTCAAAAAAAAAGATATTTTGCATTTTTATATTTCCATTAGAATTTTCTTTAGAAATAGTACTCCTAGAAATTGAAAAAAAAAAGAAATTTTGAGGTGGTTTTCTTTTAGGTAATTAATAACTAGAACCTAAAATAAAAATTGTTTTTATTTTTCCTTTAGTATATTTGGAATAAAAATTCAAAAAAAAGGAATTTTCTTTTAGTATTTCTTTAGGATATTAATTCCAAAATTTTTAAAAAAATTTCTTTTGAGGTTCTTTTTTGGGAAATTAATGAAAAATGAATTAAAAAAATTCTTTTATTTTCACTAGAACTTTAGGATATTGTACATAGAAGAGAAAAAACATACTTTATCCTTTGTTTATATTTAAAGTTTATTCCTTAGGTAATCAAAACTGAAATCCAAAAACATTTTTCATCTTGTTCATTTCTCGTTTCGAAATCTTTCTTCAGGGATATCAAACAAAAATTCAAAATATTTTTCTTTGGTTCATCCTTTATATTTCCTTCCAAAAAAAAGTCAAAAAATATTTTTCTCTTCTAGGATTTTTCCTTAATAGAGTATTTGTTTAAAACAAAAGGAAAAAAAATCCGTTAAACTTGAGTTTAGAATAGGTTATAGAACATTAAGTCTAGAAAATAAAAAAAAAGAGTTTTGTTTCTTTTATTTCCCTTTTCTCGCCAGAGTAGTCATTAAGGTAAAAAAAAAAGAAAAAGAAAAGAGAATGTTAGTTTGTTTACTTTATTCTCGATCTTCCCAAACTACGCAAAGATCTGATTCATGCGACATCATGATACGCAGGCAACCTACATAGGGTTCGATCGAATCATTTTTTTTTATTAAAAGAAAAAAAATAAAAAAATAAAAGAGATGAAGTTATGGGATGTGAGAAATGAGAGGAAAGAAAAGAGTGATAATTAGAAAAAAAGGAAGGAAAATGAGCAAGTTAAGAAGTGCCAGAAAAGAAAAGAATAGAGAAGATTGAAATGAACAAATTGGGATGATGCCAAGTGACCTGGTGACCCTCGAAATCATTCTAGAACTGTTAATTGTTGCTAGGTGCATTGCACGCAATGTGATATTTTTAGCTGTTAAATGCCCTAATGCTAACAGGATGACCTCATTTTGTTCCCTTTTGTTATCTTCATTTGAGCAGAAGGGTGGTTGGTTTGTAGTTTTTAAGTAACTCATCCATACAACACAAGGTCAAAGAGCAAGGTAGCCATGACTAGCAAAGACTTGGACACAGAGGTTATTGATCCGTCTACGAAAATTGGTGAATCAGAATCTGAGTTGAAAGAAGAGGTCTTAGGTTGAAAGGACAGATGGCCAAAATATACCAAGCTTGGATTAGTGGGCATCCTCCACCATCAGTTCCCACTAACTACACTGAAAGCCTTGTCACCATTCCGCCACTGTCACAAGTCCAGGATATCTCCCCACGACCCTTTCACACTCCACCCCCAGAACCACCTCATATCCCGCACCTTTGACCACTCATGTTTTTGTAGCTCATCCACCTGCTACCTTTCCTCGATCCTCTGGCAAGACTGTGTTCAAAATTCCCGAGGCCCAACACTATGCTCCAGAACTAATTTTCAAGATCTCGGATCCATACTCTTACGCTCCTCATTTTGATCCTCCCGGTAAAACTGCAAAGCCTGCTAAGACAGTGGAGCAAGATGAGATATCCAGAAAGCTGAAAGGGTTTAAGATGCCTAAGTTTAATTTGTATGATGGGCATGGAGATCCAGTAGCCCATCTGAGGGGTTGTTGCAGTGAAATAAGAAGTGTTGGCAGGAAAGATGAATTGTTGATGGCGTATTTCAGTGAGAGCCTGACTGGGGCAGCTTTGGAATGGCATACTCGTCAAGATGTCGGTAAGTGACATACATGGGATGACATGGCTCAAGATTTTGTGCGACATTTTCAGTACAATATAGACATTGTCCCAGACCGCTCCTCCCTATCTCAGATAGAAAAGAAACCCGAGGAAAGTTTTAGGGAATTTTGGTTCAGATGGAACGAACAAGTTGATCGAGACAGTCCTCCCATCGATAGAAAAGATGTTGCTGAGCCCCGCCAACGACAAGATCCAGTGGGCATTCCTGCTAAACGCTTTCAACCTCAATACTAACCGCATGGACATCCCCAAACTCCACATAATCCATCCCAGTATTATCCTCCGAACAACGTCCGACCATCTGTCCAACCACTGGGTCACTCCAACAGGCGAGCACGAGCACCACAAAAGCTTCACTAGCCTCCACAAAATTTTCAAGTGCCCTATAACCCATATTCAAGCCAAGGGTGTAGTAGGGAACACAGGCTGAAAGATAAATTTACACCAATAGAAGGGTCCTATTCAAGTTTGTTTGAGAGATTAAAGTATTACGGCATGATTGCACCTATTCATCTAAATTATATAGACCCACGTGCGAGAATCTTTGACCTTACTAAAAGGTGTGAATATCATTCCAATGCCCAGGGACACAATGTTGAAGATTGTCGTACTTTGAAAAGGGAAATAGAAAGAATGATTCAAGAAGGAATAATTGTGGTCCAAGGAAGTAATACCCCAAGTGTCACACATAATCCTCTACAGGTACATGACAATGCACAGATTGTTGGGATGGTTTGCAATGACGAAGGTTTGGTCAAAGGAGTCAATGAGTCACTTGGTGACGTTAATGATATTGAAATTGGTAGTGGTCTTAGTAATATTGATGTGGAACTCAATGGCTAAAATGTCGAGCTTGGTAATTGGAAAGACGCTCCTTTCTTGGTTAGCCAGAGAGAAGTCTTGGTGGTTCATTTTGTTGTCATTTTTGTTGTCCGGGTTATTTCAGGGTTGCAATCTAGATATTGTCTTGTGACTCAAACCCTTCTATCCTTTTATTTTGCCTAGTTCGTTTAGTCGTAGTAACCCGTTTAGTGTTGTCTAGGTCTGTTTTAGGATTGTAACCCTAGTTTATTTTGCTTGTTTTGTTGTTCAAACCATGTCACCGTCTGCCTAGTGCAATTTTCTGTGTTCTGTTATTTCTAGTCATTTTTTTGTTTAGTTCTCTTCTCCTTTTATAGTTCTTTTCATGCTGGCTCTAGTGACATGACATGCACACATAATTCTCAGCCTGGTTTTAAAAGTTAGTTTAGTCATGAAACAATGAAACGATTTTGAAGATGATAGGGACACTTGAGGGAAATAAGTACAGATTTGGACATTTTGAGATCATTTGAAGCCCGAACTGTGTGAAATTGGGGCATATAATTTGGTAAGTTAATGTGGTGACAAGAATTCGTTAAAGGAGAGTGCATCCGGGACAATTTGAAGCAAGCAACTTTGAGTTCAAGTGCATCTCAAGTTACAAGATAAAATCAAGAAAATTTTCTCCGAATTGACGGAGCATCTCCATTTTGAAGAAGAAATCACCTAACGAGGGTTCTGTACTTGGCAAGGCGCTAAAGAAAAGTGGAAGGCATATCGGTAATATCAATGCCGAAGCCGCAAAAAAAAAATTGTGCATGATCTTCAATTTTCATTTCAAGTTGCATGTGTTGTACTTGGCATTTTCAGGGATTGGGAGACCCTCTTTCAGCTACCCAAACACTTATACCATTCGATATCCTTTTGATCCTGTACCGATTTCTTTGACCTCCCCTCTTTTGGAATCAAGTTAGAGTCATACAAAAAAACGTTCATGTCCCCATAGGTTTATTTTAGAAAGTTTATTCCAAAAGGAAAATTCAAAAAAGAAAAAAGAAAAAATAAAGAAAAAGAAAAAAAGGAAAAAAAGAAAAAAGAAGGGAAAAGAAAAAAAAAAGGAAAAAGAAAGAGAAAAATAGTAACAAAAAGTAGTCTTGTGATTCTTGTCACCACAAGATACGTAGGCAACCTTACAGTTCGGTCATACCAAATAAAATATTTCATAATCCCACGAAGTCGAGAGTGGGGCATTCTTTCTTAGTAACTCCATCAAAAGAAAAAGAAAAAAATCAAATTCCCTTGTTTTAGAAATTGGGGCAAAGTTTTCAGAATGGATTCCAAAAGTTGTAAATAAATTAACCCCGCTGTCTTAGTTATTTTGAGCCTTTATAATATCCTTTCTTTCTACCCCTGTCCAAAAGCCATACTACAGTCCAAAAAAGACCTCCCGAATAATCTTTGAGAGTGTTGGGTTTAGACATGCCAAGGGTATATGATGTTTTTATTATGGTCAATGCCTTGTCATCTACAGAATCGGAAGAAAGAAGAAGAAAAGAAAAAATGAGAGAGTCTTATTGGTGAAAACCTTCATAGGCACCATAAGGCGACGATAAGTTGAGAGAAAGAACAAAATGAGAGAGGCTTGATGGTGAAAAACCTTCGGGCACTACAAGTCGAATAAGGATCATGAATCAGATTGGAAAATCAGAGCATTGAAGCCCAGTTTCACGGTTTAGGGGTATAATAAGAGTTGAACATCAGACTTGCTTGACAGATTAGTCCAAAGGTGCATGTCATGGTCATTAGAGTTGGTATCCACATTTGATAAGTTTCTACTTTATAGTTTTCTTGTTAGGAATCATCTCTTTCCATTGTCCTTTACTCTGTTCCTTTGTCTTGTCTACTTCATCTTCCTGAGTCTATTTGGCCAGAACAAGTGAGAAATGACTTCAAAATTTGCCACTAGCTTCCCAATTGCACAAAACGGGATCTGGCTAGCACATCAAAGTGGCATAAGTCAGGAAAGAATAGCATGCGCACTGAGTTGGTAACAATCAACGTGTTTTGGGATTCATGTGAGATACAAAGGTTTGGTATATCTCAATTCATGAACAATGCAACAGATCGATGATGTTGGGTGAACGGATCAAAAGTATTTTCTGTGATAAGGTTGACAGAGAAAGTGGTTAATCAATGACAAGCAAGGTCTTCCAAGTGGAAATCAAAGTATCATGGCAAGTGAAGGAGCAATAGACCTCAAGGCCAAGGCCAATGGCATACGTTAGGGAAAAAATAGTACATGCATTGAGTTGGTAACAATCAATGTGCTTTGGGATTCATGTGGAATACAAAGGTTCGGTAAACGTCAATTCATGAGCAAAATGCAACTGATAGAGGATGTTGGGTTTGAACGGATCAGAGGTATTTTCTATGAAAAGGGTGGCAAAGAAAGTGGTTAGTCAATAAACAAGCAAGGTATTTCGAGTTGAAATCATGGGAAGTGAAGGAGCAATCTCCCTCAAAGTCAAGGCCACAAATCAACCACCATATTTATAAACTCACAAGTTTTATTTGTTTGAAACATGGACAAAAATTGTGTCCAAATCAAAGCTGGGAAGTTTGAATGTTTTCAAGTGTCGTGCACAAATTTTGTCAGCACAAAGTAGTTTTGAGAATGGAAAAGAACATTTTGTTCAATATGCAGGAACCCTCCATGAGGAAAAGCATTTTTCAGGGGCAAGGAATTTTGTTCGTTCTGCAGAGATCCTCCAGGAAGAAAGCATGGCTCAGGTAAGTTCATTCTCGGCTTTTCAGGACCCTCAATGATATTGAGATTTAATTTTAAAATTTTGAGGCCTTCCTGGATAATGGGATTTAATCTTAAAAATTCTCAGGACCCTTCTGGACAATGGGACTTAGTTAAAATTCAAAATATTCATGAGTAACAAGATCTAGTATAGGCTCTACCTTGAGAAAATATAAGTTTGGCTTTGAAGTTTTCATGCTTAGGATAAGATTCAATTTGAAATTTTCAGGACCCTCCTGAATAATAGGACTTAGTTTAAGACCTCCCTTAGATGCTGAGATTTAGCATAAGTTTCACCGTTAGGAAGTTGAATTTAGCTATGAAATTTTCACCCTTAAGATGAGATTTGATTTTAAATTTCAGGACCCTCATGGATAATGGGATTTAGTTTTAAGATCTTCATAGATAACAAGATTTAGCGGAAGTCGTACCTTTAGGAAATATAACTTAGCTTTAAAACTGTCATTTAACTAGGTGTTTTCAGGACCCTTTTGGATAATGAGATCTAGCTTTTAAAATTCTTTGAGATTTTCTGGTAACATGCTTCAATTAACTCTCACAGATGTGCCCAGCTACCAAACTGGGGCATAAAAATTCCGTTTGTTTTGTCTGTTTTGTTGCAATCAGGCACCCACATGGAGAACAAGGGAAGACAATACGAGTTTCAAGAATGGAAAACAGTTCAGGCACAAGCAATCAGGCACCCACCTGGAAAAACAAGGGAAGACAGTTCAAAGGAAAAGCAGTCGCAAGAGGAAGTAGTTCAAGTTCAGCAATCAGGAGCCCACCTGGAGAACAAAGGGAAAACAAATCAAGTTCTGAGGAAAATCAATTAAAGTGTTGGAAATCAGGAGCCCACCTGGAGAACAAAGGAAAAAATAGTTCAAGTGTTGGAAATCAGGAGCCCACCTGGAGAACAAAGGGAAAGCAATTCAAGTGTTGGAAATCAGGAGCCCACCTGGAGAACAAAGAGAAAGCATCAATGTTCAAAGGAAGACAGCAATCAGGAGCCCACCTGGAGAACAAAGGGAAACAGATCAAGTCTCAAGGAAAAATAGTACAAGTGTTGGAAATCAGGAGCCCACCTGGAGAACAAAGGGAAAGCAACAATGTTCAAAGGAAGACGGTTCAAGTTCAGCAATCAGGAGCCCACCTGGAGAACAAAGGGAAAACGGTTCAAGTCTCAAGGAAAAACAGTGCAGGTGTTGGAAATCAGGAGTCCACCTGGAGAACAAGGGAAAATAGTTCAAGTTTCGAGGAAAAATAGTGCAGGTATTGGCAATCAGGCGCCCACCCGGAGAACAAGGAGAAGGCAGTCCAAGTTTCGAAGGAAGACAGTTCGAGTATTGGCAATCAGGCGCCTACCTGGAGAATAAGGGAATTCACTTCAGAATGCAATTCAAGTCAGCAACAAAGGAAGCTCGCGGCAAGAATGCGAGTCAACAGTCCGAGGTGGTCAACAGAAGTTAGTCACAATCCAGAAATAAAAAATAAAAAAAAGGCAAGAAGTGAATCCAAATGCAGAAATTGATGAAAGATGTGAGCTGCTCAAGACATGACTAAAGGCACAAGCATGGTATATCCGATTTTGATCAAAAACTGAAGAAGAATGAACTAGCACCTGCAACTAGCAAGCGTCAAGGTTCAAATCCAAAGTCCACATGAAGAAACATTCAAGACTCAAGATCAAGCTTCAGAAGACTTATAGATAAGAATCTTGTAACTCGTAGTTGACAAGCTTAGCTAGTCTTTTTCATTTTTTGATTTTTGATGTAATAACAGGATCGCGAATTGGAACCTCGGCGGAACGGCACCTCGACCGGCTCTCCACCTCGATACACTCCATCATCTCCCTCACTTTTGAACTACACGTGGCCTGATTCCTTTATAGCCAAGGATATATAGGCAGCTCAGATACCAGGGCTCGGTCACATTCTCCTTCCTCTTAGTTTTGGTCTCCTTAAATAAGGGTCGGTTCAAAAAATCTATCTAGTCGTTCTTTGTCTAAAAACACTTGGCATTTCCAGTCAAAGAGGGGCAGCTGTAGACATGTGATTTTTGACCCTCCCCAAGATTTTTTATATTTTAGCACGTAAATATTTAATTTAGGCCTAATATTCCTATTTCAATTAATTTTGACTTTTTTACTTTATTTTATTACAAGAAAATGAAAATTACAAAAAATAGTTTCATTAATGTTTGTAGTCATTTTTAATCTTGAAAAATACCAAAAAATAGTTTTGTTTTAACGGTCAGTCTTATTTTAATAGTTATTTTATTTAAGTAAGATTAATTAGTAAATAAGGTAGTATCTTAATCTGGTTCACGGAGAAAGAAAATTTGGGCTCAAACAACCCATTTTTAGGCCTAATCTTTGGACCTAGCCTATAAGAACCCAAGCTCAATACCCTAAAACCTTAATAAAAAAAACTATAAAAAAGACCCCTAGACCTAGTGCTATCAACGGAAAATACACAATAGACATATAGACTTTAGCAATAAGCCAAAGAAAAAATCGAAAAAAGAAAAAAACCTTAGGAGCTATATACACCTAGGGACCTAAAAAGTTGAAGAAATCTGAGCGTCGTTCACAACAGACCCCACCCCCAGAACTTCACCTTCTTCAACAGACCCCTCCCACCCCGTACTACTTCGTCTTCAACCAAGGACACGACCCCTCCCCACCCCTGAACTTCTTCGTCTCCCCCCTAAGCTACACGCAACAACAACCAGACCTAGCAGAACTCTTAACAAAGAACGGAAGCCATCATCGACCCCCACCCATCGTCTCTCTATTCATACACTGGAAATACCATGAAATCCGGTGGAACTCCATGAAGACCATGTGACCTTTTCTCTTTAATAGTTCCCGGCGACTCTTTCCCTCCCATTGGTGATTAAAAATAGTGACGAGAAGGAGAGATCAGTGAGGCGTCCGATTCAAGGTTCTGTCCACGGATCTGATTTGTCGTCGAGGCTCGACGTTCGCTGCTGTATTATCCGGCTTGTCAGAGGTTTTTGTTTGTCAATACATTGAAGAAGGTCCGTTGGAACGTCTGTTTTACTTGTTTTATTGGGTTTTCTGAATTGGGATTTGCTCCTATTTTGGACGACTGATTTGGTGCATAGATGGTTGTTATTTTGAATCTTTTATATTGTTTTCTTTTAATTGATTCATGAGACTAATTTGAGTAAGATGGGCTAAAATCAGGTGTAATTTCTGAGATTGTGTTCAATTTTTGAACCAAGTTATGTTGCGTTGATTGACCCTTAATTTGATCTTTTAGCTTGAATAGTTTCAGTTTTGATTATATTTCAAATCATATTTCAGTTAATCTCTGTAACTATTTTGTTTGTCATGATTCATTAGTTAAATTAGTACATGTGCTGAATAGTCTTGTGTAATGTGATCCTATGTTCTTGAATGCAAATTTGAAATGAAATACATGTTGTTGATTGTTGAAATATGGACTCATTTCACCTAGAGTTTGTTGCCTAATTCCAAAGAATCTTTACAGTAGTTGCCTTATTCCATATAACGATGTCCAAAAGATTTAGACCCCAGTTACGTTAGGCTTGCACAATTTGTCCCCGTAAAGTAAGAGCTTAGTTAGTATTAGGTAGTATTATCCTTTAACCAAAATGGTATACAGAGTATAAAGTTTATAAATTTAGGTAAATGGTGTTAAGAGGATTTTAGGATTGTATAGTTATTTTGAAATATTTTTTTTTGTTTTTTTATCTTACTAATAAAATGGTTGCTAACATGCCGCTAATTTAATTTAGTTCATATAGTTCGAGGTGTGCCATACGCCTTTTAATCATATATGGCCCTCACAAATGTCTTAATTTAGTTATTAAAAATGAACTTCATAGTTTGCGTTAGGCGCGTCGAATATACAATTATCATGGGGTACTAAAATCCGGGGTTGCATTTCATGTGACTCGGTTTTAATTTCCAACAAGGTTAAATAGAACGTGTCGTGAACCACGAGTGCATTTTATGTAGCGTGGCTTGCGATGTGTTTTAAATAACCTTGAATCAATTCTTTAAATAAATAAAAGCAGTTTTAAAGTTAAAAATGCACATAGATTAAAAAGTGTTTTAAAATCAGATAATAAGGCCAATAAAAAAGTTGAGAGACCGTGCTAGAACCACAGAACTCGAGAATGTCTAACACCTTCTCCCGGGTTAACAAAATTTCTTACCCGGATTTATGTGTTCGCGGACTATAAACAGAGTCAATCTTTCCTCGATTCGGGATTTGAACTGGTGACTTGGGACACCATAAATTATCCCAAGTGGCGACTCTGAATCTAAAAATTAATCCCGTTTCGATTGTCACTTAAATTGGAAAAAATTCCCTTATACCCTTCTGGGGGTGTGAAAAGGAGGTGTGACAGCTCTGGCGACTCTGCTGGGGAAAAGAACCCAGAACTTCTGGTTCAGGGTTCATAATTCGAGCTTAGAATAATTGTTATAGTTGGATTTTATTTATTATCTGATTTTTATGTGTTTGAGCTTGCTATGCTAAATGTCGCTTTTTACCGCTTTGATATTGCTTGGACTGTATATAAATTGTTACGAAACCCTCTTATCTCTGAGTCTGCTAAATCATCTGGGAAGTGTGCATTTCGTGCGACTTCTCTTCTATTAGAGTCATATCCCAATTTTAGAACGAGGTTCGGACAAGTTGCAAAGTCGGTGAAGCTTCTGTATTCCCAGTACGCTGCTCCCCTCGGATCGAGTTGTCCGCTCGGGTAAGCCAGGTCTAGAACAAATAAACCCAGGTTTTTAAACCTAGAATAACATAGCCTCATGCCAGATCCCTAGTAGGAACGCATGTTTGCATCACGTGCATCTGAATTTGGGGACTCAACACAGGGGTTGGGTCCGTCTAGGACAGGTGTACCCAAAAAATAAAAGACCATCCTGATGCATTCTATGTGCTACATGTTACAATCTTCAAGGGTAAAAAAAGGGTCATTTGGCGGACTAACGATAGTTGATGGCAAATGAAAAAAGGAAAAATCCATAAAGATTTTGCACTTTCCCATTATTTTCTAAAAATAAAAAAAAAATCAAAAAAAGGGAAAAGAAAATCCATAAAGATTTTGCACTTTCCCATCATTTTCTAAAAATAAAAAAAAAATCAAAAAAAGGGAAAAGAAAAATCCAAAAAGAGTTTACATGTTTCATCATTTTTCAAAAAAGACAAAAAATATATTTTCTCTAAATTAGTTATTTTTTTTTAATTCTTGCCCGTATTCAATCTTCCCAAACTACGATACCTGATTCTCGTCTTTCGGGGCGTGATACGTAGGCAACCTACACAGGGTCCGATCTTCCTAGGGAATCTTAGATTCTTGGCTTCGCGGGGTCTTAGCCAAATCTTGCATTTTAAACCACTTTTAGCCACATAGGTTAATTTTAAAAAAATAGTCACAATCATGTCTTGCATGTGTCCAACAGGAAGGGTTATTGTCTCACATAGTGTTCTAGGTCTTTAACTTTATTTGGTCTTAATTTTCTCATACAGGTGTGGACCTTCTTACAGAAGTTTGAGCATGACAGACACTTAGGCTCAATTTCTTGAGTACGCCCCAATTCCTTGTTGGACCAATTTCAGAGACTTAGGCTCTCTTTCTCAAGAAGAGCCAAAGTCAACTAAACACAAACTAGTGTTTGCAACCACTAATTCAGCAATTAAATATGAAAGTAGTCCAAATACCAAACACACTGAGCTTTGTCTTGTCTTGGTACTTGTGCAAGTTTCACTCCTTTTTGAGCTGATCTTTGACATCTTGTTACCTTGTTGATCAAAACTGCAATCAAGCATAACTTGTGTTCCTTTTAGGACTATTTTGTACACATCTCTAATCAAAACTTAAGCATGAAGGAGTATAAAATGTATCAAAATCCTTAGTTATCAATTCCCCCAAACTTAATCTTTTGATTGTCCTCAAGCAAACAAAATAAGACTCACCCCTTAATAGAAAATCCAAGACAATTTAGCTGTCCTAAAGTGACCTCATCTAGCATCAATTGGGACTAACAATTGCCCTCAATACAAATGAATCATTAACAACATTTACTCTTTTAAACACCATGGATTAAGTGCGACACAAAAGCATCAAGAGTTGACTCAACACATCAAAGAACTCTTTCTATTACTTTGGTCATTGTGAAACCCAAACTCACACATCCTCAGCTCTCCCTAAGCAAACCTCACCTTTAGAATAGTGACACTCAGAACGAGATTAATGAAAATCACTCATCTCTCTCAAAGAAAAGTCAAAAGTTCGGCTCTAAGTACCATATGTTTTCCCCTTATGTGAGTCACCACTAATGTAAGTTTCATTCAACTAGAGATTATATAGCGCTTTTTTGGAGACATAGTGAAGGCTTATGGTTCAGGGTAGGAAATGTTTGATCTAAGTAGGTTCCATCTGCCCTTAAACACTTCTTTTGTTTCATTTTGGCACAAATTCACTTGACTTTTTGAGTCATTTCACCTCTTTCTAAGGGGTTAGAGAGACACACTGTCACTCTTTCTTATACATTTCAAATCTTTTCTCCTTTCTCAATTTTCCACACCTTTCATTCTTTGCTTTTCTTAAATCCCTTTTATTCATTTCTATATTGAACATTCTTTTTGTCTTTTTGCTTTTCTTTCTTTTTCATTGCCTTTCTTTTTCTTCATTTTGTACCTTTTTACCACTTTGTTGCCATCCTCGTCTCTCCCCCAAACTTATAATTTTGCCATGTGCTGAGGAAAGATCGGGTGCCAAGAGAAGGTATCTTTTAGAACGGGTAAAGGTTTATCATGGTTCTTAAAGGAAAAAGGTCTAAGGCTCAAAAGGTTTGACTAGGGATTTTATCATTGGTAGACTATGGAAGTGTTCAAGCTATCTTTTGGATCAAAGAGAGCCTATAATCATGTCTCAAGTCAAAATTCACTTAGGATTTCGTCTCAACAAATATTCAGGTCAAGTTCTAGACCAATGGCTCGGGACTTGGACTTGCAATGCAATTTCTCACCACACAAGCTATGGGATCGCTAAAGATATAGAGTCGGGGGACCACCATAACCTTAGATAAGATTTGAACACACAATGGTCCCGAAAAACCACTTGATGATTATCGGTCAACACAAGAGTCTCAAGTTCACGACTTTCACCATCCTAAACACAACAATTTGATTTTGACCATGAGATCAAAGACAAATATGCTAGGCTCAAGTGAAGCTTTGCTTGAGGCACCCTTACCACTACTACTAAAAAGCAAAAAGGAAACGGGCTCAAACCCTTAAGAAGGTTGTCATGCCATCCATCATTGGGAAGAGCCACCCAATTCACACAAACTCCACCTTTGGAAAGAACCGTGGCATTAGGAAAACCAAAGACTTATTGCAAACGTTCAAAACAAGAAGCTACAAACATAAATAAGAAGCTATGGAAAAGAAAAATGCGGAAAGTAGAATGAATATGTACAAGAGGGGATTTACTCGAATATACAATATGGGGATGAATATATACAATGTAACATAATTTTTATATATAGACCCAAAGTGAAAAGTACGAAAAATGTAATGAAGTACTAACATTATATACATACCAAAGATAAAAATAAAGAAATCATAAAAATCTGTCAAATATATACATTCATCCAAATCAATAAAAGTAGGGCCTATCCCCTCAAATGAAAGCTGACATTGTCCCCAATGCCAACTAAGCAAAATAAGCACCAAAAATAAAGGGGAAAGGATATAGAAACTCCCTATGGCCCGTCTGTCTGCATGGGGTCCCGAGTGGTCCCTAGGTCCTCAATATGCTCGGGAACCTCAGACCAGTTCCCTATGACCTGCTGCTCTACTGCTGAGACTTGGACCTGGACAGGCTCCTGAGCTGCATCCTGTGGCTGACTGGAGGAGGTCTCCGGTAGGTCTGCCAACTGGATGACTGCATCATCTGCACTGGGAATCATCCTCTTCCTCTTGGGAGGCCTCTGGGACTGCTCTGGCTAGGGATGGGTTGCTAGCACATGGTCATGTAGCAATAAATCCAAAGGCAGATGATCTGCCTTCAACCTGTCAACCTCAACCCTCAACTCTTTCACGGACTCCTTGGAAGCCCACGTCTTTCTCATCTTCTTGGCCTCCCTAGCAAGCTCTTTGATAGCTTTCCCAAGAGAATCCACAGTGTCCGTAAGAGCTTTCTGAGTGTCAAGGATTTTCTTCTGGTTGTCCAGAATATCCTTGAGGGCGTCCTCAATAGACTGTGGGACCTGTGGAGGCGGAGGTGCCGACTGAGCTACTACTATAGAAGTGAGGACAGACAACTTAGAGGAAGCTGTCTACATCCAGTTGTTGATACTGAGAAGAGCCTGGCTCAGACGGTGTGCAGTCACTGGGTGGCCGGGGTGGAGGGTATGTCTGGAATTGCTGAAGTGGATAGACCAGGGGGCATGTCCACTGGGGTGGACAAAGGCTGAGTAGGAGCCACTACCACTACTGGCTCTTCAGACTGGCCAGTTGCAGTAGTGGTTGTTCCCTTGTAGTTCTTGCTTTTAGGGTTGTCATCACCCTACATGTTATACCATAAAAATGGGGCCTTTGCTTTCACTTTGATATCAAATGGCCGCTTTTCTACCTTTAGGTCCGTGAAGTACATGGTTAAGAAGCTGGGGAAGGGGTAGTTTCTGTCACCTTCACTAACTACCTATGTAATCACTCGAGACATCACCTTCTCGACATTAATCGGGTACCCCGCCATGATTGATGCTACCATTACTGCCCGATGAAGAGGGAGTGAGTTATCATGAGTAGTGGGGTCCAATTTGTTGCACACGAATGTTTCCCACCCCTTGGCCTCGAAATTCAAACTTTTCCTCAAAATTTTCACTCCCACGTTCAACCAATCGGGGGTGGTACCTGGGATTGCCAGATACTGTGCCAAGCAAGGACGGACCTCCTCACCTAATTCCATCTTTGCCAAATATAGTGACTCATCCTCCTCATTGAAGCCCAAGTAGTCATTTATTGTTTTCCCATCAAACAACACTTTCAAATTGCGTACATTGGTCACTTTGGTGCCCTTCTTGATGTGGGAAACATTGTGTAGAATTCCTTGACTAGGTGCTCGTTTGCATCCTCACAGTTGTTTAAGAAATACTCCCAAACCACTCTCTCTCTAAACTGCCTTCTCACATTGGGGTTGTGAGGCAAGAGGTCTCTATCTATAAAACTCCGCTCCAGAATCAATTTCCTCACAGGCCACCATTCTCTGAACTTATGATAGGCCACCTCACTCATAAAACAGTCTTGCAATACCTCCGGTTTTCTAGTTCTAGCAATTCTTCCCACCTGAGGTTCACCCTCTTCTCCTACTACCTTTTCTTCTTCTACTGCCTCATCTTCTCCTGCTGTACCCTCCCCGGATAATGAAGCTGTGGGAGAGGTGGATTATTCATCCCCTCTGCCTTCAGCTGAGCCCTCAGACGACCCAGAAGATACATTTACTGACTCTTGGGCAGTGGGGGAAGGTGGAGGAGTGTCTCTTAGTCTGTTTCTCTCCGTCCAGTCAGGGATGTACTCTAGGATTGAGTCTGAAGATATATCTCGGGAGGGCTCGTATTCACTCCCAGACTGGTCAATGGCTCTATCAGCAGCTTTAATGAGCTTTCTTGTGTTTTTAATGTTTTGCTGAGCTTGGGGAGTCAATCTTAGCATCTTTTGTTTCCCCCCCCCGGGAGGATTCTCCTCTACCAGCTTGTTTAGAACCCTTGCCTCTTTGTTTCACCATTGTCTGCAAACATCAGTCATTAAGCTTGTTAGTATCCAGAAAGACAGTGAAGTTCACAGTTGCAGACAGTATCAAATGTTACAGAGTGCGGACCACACAAAATATAGTGCGGCCGCACTGAGGTCAATGCGGACCGCACAAAATGCCAATGCGGTCCGCACAGAGGTGGGGTCCAGACTACCCACTCTCTGAATAATTGCTCCGCGGACTGCACAAAATGGCAATGCGGTCCGCATTGAGGCACTGTGTACCGCACAAAATGCAATGCGGCCGCGGTCCTCAATGATCAGGCTTCATGACTTTTAGCAATGCGGTCCGCTCAAAATTCCATTGTGGACCGCACAATTTCCACCACGATCCATACTGAGTGCCCAGTCACAGCACAAACTTAGGGTTCAAGATAATTTGACTTTTAGTCCAATTTACACCTAATACAAGGTCCCTAAGTGTTTATTTAATCACTTAACTACCTAAGTCTACTTTAAACAAGAAAATAACTAACCTAATCCTACCAAATTGAAAGAAATACGGGAAGAACAGGAGAAAAGCTAAGGAAACAAAAATTAAAAGACAATAACAAAATCAAACAATTAAAAAGAAGTAAAAGTTACTAGATGTGAGAAGAACGGAAGATTAATGATTCCTAGCAGTTAATTACGAGCAATAGGGACGATGAATAGTGATTTTATGAGTTCTGAGAGCAAAAGGATCGAAAAGTTCGAATGTTGGGCCTCAGGTACTATTTATAGAAAAAAGTCCTAGGGCCCATCTCACCTACCCAATGCGGACCGCACAAAATGAAGTGCGGTCCGCACCACACAGCCTTAGACAAAGTTTGAGGAGGCAACCCACTGCGGTCTGCACAAAATGCTTTGCGGCTGTAGTGGTCCACCGCGGACCGCACAAAATGTAATGCGGGCGCGGTGGCAAACTTCAGGGACTTGGTATTTTCATCCATCATCAGTGCGGTCCGCACTGATTTTGTGCCCCTCGCACTGAGTTCTTTGCGGCCACACACAATGTAGTGTGGTCCGCATTGAAAACTTTAGAGACTTGAACAATTTTTCCACCATATCCTGTACTGCATCAACATAAACCTGTAACATCTCACAACCAGTCAATCCAAAAATAAATCCTACCCTACAATGAAAATCAAAGAAAAACAAGAAGAAAAACACATGGGTTACCTCCTATGAAGCGCCTGATTTAACATCGCGGCACGACGCAGGTTACCATCAAATCATTTGAGATGAAGAAGTGCCACCACGTGGTTGTCATCAATTTTTCCCAAGTAGTGCTTGACCCTATGCCTATTTACTCTGAAAACTTCCCCATTTTTGTTCTTGAAATCAAGTGCACCAAACGGGGTCACACACACCACTTCAAAATGTCCACTCCATTTTGACTTAAGCTTTCCCGGAAACAGACGTAATCGAGAGTTGAACAAGAGAACCAAATCACCCACTTTGAACTCCTTTCTACGAGCATATTTATCATGAAGGTACTTCATCTTGTCCTTGTGCAAGGAAAAACTGGAGTAGGCATGGAATCGGAATTCATCAAGTTCAATAAGCTGCTCCACATAAAGATTGGTTGCAACCTCCCATTCAAGATTTAGCTTCCTGAAAGCCCACATGGCCTTGTGCTCCAACTCAACCGGTAGATGGCAAGCTTTCCCAAACACCAACCGATACGGAGACATACCAATTGGAGTCTTGTAGGCAGTCCTATAAGCCCATAGAGCATCATCCAACTTCTTTGACCAATCGGTCCTATTTGCATTGACCGTCTTTGACAATATGCTCTTGATTTCCCTATTGGAGACTTCAACTTGGCCACTCGCTTGGGGATGTTAGGGAGTAGAAACCTTGTGATTGACACCATACTTTGCAAGCAAAATGTCAAAAGCTCTATTGCAAAAATGAGACCCCCATCACTTATGATTGCACGAGGAGTACCAAACCTTGTAAAAATGCTCTTCTTGAGAAATACAACAACACTCCAGGCCTCATTGTTGGGCAAAGCCACGGCTTCAACCCCCTTTGAGACATAATCAACCGCCACAAGAATGTATGTGTTCCCACACAAGCTAACAAACGGGCCCATAAAATCAATGCCCCATACATCAAAAATATCAATCTCAAGAATGGTATTGAGAGGCATCTCATCTTTCTTCGAAATTCCACCCGCTCTTTGACATTCATCACACCTCTTCACTAGTTCACTTGCATCTTTGTACAAAGATGGCCAATAAAACCCACAACTAAGAACTTTGGAAGCCGTCCTCGCCCCGCTATGATGGCCACCGTAGTGAGAGAAATGACAAGCCTCTAAGATACTCAATTGCTCTTCCTCCGGGATACACATTCGGATCACACCATCCGTGCAAATCTTGAACAAGTACGACTTATCCCAATAGAAATCCAAACTATTTCGCTTGAGGTTTTTCCTTTGGTTAGAAGAGAGCTCACACGGGATTATATCAGTAACAAGAAAATTAGCAACATCAGCAAACTATGACATATAATTAATCGACACGGAAAGGAGTTGTTAGTCGGGAAATGAATCATTGATCTCTAGGCCATCACGAGGCCTCCCCTCCTCCTCCAAGCGGGACAAGTGGTCCGCCACTTGGTTCTCACTACCCTTTTGGTCCACAATCTCCAAATCAAACTCTTGAAGTAATAAGACCCATCGCATCAGTCTAGCTTTGGAATCCTTCTTCGTCTTCAAGTACCGGAGTGCGGCATGATCGGTATGGATTATGACCTTAGCACCCATGAGATACGGTTGAAATTTCTCAATTGAGAACACAATAGCCAAAAGTTCTTTTTCGGTCACCGTGTAGTTCACTTGAGCATCATTCATTGTCTTGCTCGCATAGTACACCCGATGAAATATTTTGTTCACTCTTTGACCCAAATCTGCCCCAACCGCAACATTGTTCGCATCACGCATGATCTCAAAGGGTAGGCTCCAATTAGGTGCGGTAATGATAGGAGTGGTGGTCAACTTATGCTTGAGAATTTCAAAGGCTTGCATACATTTATCGTCAAAAACGAACCTAGCATCTTTTTCCAATCACTTGCACAAGGGATTCACCACCTTCGAAAAGTCTTTGATAAATCTCCGGTAGAACCCCGCATACCCAAGAAAACTTCGAACTCCCTTGACAGAAGTTGGGGAGAGAGCCTTGAAATCACATCAATTTTTGCTTTGTCTACCTCAATACCATGCGTTGAAATCTTATACCCAAGAACTGTGCCCTCTTCCACCATAAAGTGGCATTTCTCCCAATTGAGAACAAGGTTGGTTTCTTCACAACGGGCCAAAACTCTATCAAGATTCTTCAAGCATTCATCAAATAAGTCTCCCACAACACTAAAGTCATCTATGAACACCTCCAAAATGTCTTCCACCATATCGGTGAAAATGGCCATCATACACCGCTAAAATGTAGCCGGTGCATTACACAATCCAAAAGGCATCTTAGAGAAAGCAAAGGTGCTATATGGACAAGTGAATGTGGTCTTCTCCTGATCATCTGGAGCAATCAAGATTTAGTTGTACCCAGAATACCCATCCAAGAAATAGTAGAAGGCACGCCCAGCAAGTCGGTCTAACATCTGATCAAGAAAAGGCAAAGGAATGTGATACTTGCGGGTCACTTTATTCAACTTGCGGTAGTCCATGCATACCCTCCAACTGGTGACGGTTCTAGTAGGAATCAACTCATTTTGTGAATTTGCAACCACGGTCATGCCACCCTTCTTCGGTATACACTGCACCAGTGAAGTCCAAGAGCTATCAGAGATGGGGTACACAACCCCGACATCCAACCACTTGATCACCTCCTTTTTCACAACTTCTTACATCGCCTCGTTCAACCTCCTGTGATGCTCCAAGGAGGATTTTGCATCATCTTCCAGAATAATTTTGTGCATACACAATGCGAGGCTTATCCCCCGAATATTAGCTAAAGTCCATCCAATTACCTTTTTCCGCTTTTGAAGCACCGCCAATGTGGCATCAACCTACATGTTAGTAATACAAGAGGAAAGAATAACTGACAAAGTAGAATTTGAGCCTAAGAACTCATACCTGAGGTGTGGAGGCAGCGGTTTCAACTCCAACACCGGAGGCTCCTCAATTGAAAGTTTTGTTGGTGGAGTCTTCCTATTTTCAAGGTCCAAAGATAATTTCCTAGGCTCATAAGAGTAAGATCCTATTCCATGTAAAGCATTCATGCACTCCACTCGGCCCTCGTCAACATTGACATCAAGATTCAACAGTACGACCTCAAATGGGTCCTCCACATTGATCATTGCACTGGTGTCATCCACTATCACTATTGTGACAAGGTCCACAAAAGAGAACACCTCGGTACTTTGGGCTGCTTCATTGATTTGCACACATGAAAGACCACCTTTTCATCACCCACCCGTAAGGTGAGTTCTCTGCTTCCACATCAACTAAGGCCTTTCCCGTAGCAAGGAAAGGTCTCCCTAATATGATAGGCACTTCATAATCCACCTTGCAGTCCAAGATCACAAAGTCAGCTGGAAAGATAAATTTGTCCACCCGGACAAACACATCATCAATAATACCCAATGGTCTCTTCATCGTTTTATCCGCCATTTGTAATCTCATGGAAGTCGGCCTAGGTTGCACAATACCCAAAGTTTTAAAAATTGAGTAGGGCATCAAATTGATACTAGCCCCCAAGTCACATAGAGCCTTGGTAAAATCCGCACTCCCAATGGTGCAAGAAATGGTGAAAGCACCGGGATTTTCAAGCTTCGAGGCCATTGAATGCACTATTGCACTAACTTGGTAAGTCATTTTTATAGTTTCCCAATCCATAGACCGCTTCTTTGTCACCAAGTACTTCATGAATTTATCATAGCCCGACATTTGTTCAAGGGCATCCACCAAAGGCATATTAATGGATAAGCTCTTCATCATGTCAATGAACTTTTTAAACTGATTCTCATTTTTCTGCTTTGCGAGCCTTTGAGGATAATGTGGAGGTGGCATTGGCAAAGGAGCCTTGACTTTAGGCACAACCAGCTCCGGCATGTCTATTATGTGTTCCCTAGATGGGTTCACATCATTCTGAGTTTCCACCTCGGTACCTTGAATATCAATACTCACTTTTTCATTCACATTTTCATCAATCACATTTTCAACCACCAAAGGAACTTCATCTTCTTGCAACTCAACATCATCACTCAAAATTTGCTTTTGTTTGGAGGCACTCACATCACCGCCTCGTTCACTCCTTGTAGTTACCGCCATAACATGATTGTTCCCACCCTTCGGGTTCACTACCATATCATTTGGTAGAGCACCCTTAAGGCGAGTGTTCAAGGACTGTGAGATTTGGCCCAACTGAACCTCCAAATTCCAAATCGAGGTATTGTGGGAAGACAACTGAGCATCGGAATCTGCACTCTTTTTCATCATCTGTTTGAACATCATTTCAATTCTCCCCATATCATTGCTAGAAGAACTGGGACCTTGAGATGGAAAGGGGGGTGAATTGTTTGGTTGTTGGTACATTGGGGGCCTTTGAAAGCCTTGTCCCTGATTTCCTTGGTTTCCATTATTCCATCCACCTTGATTGTTGTTGCCACCCAAATTATTATTACCATTCCAATTTCCTTGATTGTTTTGATTGTTGTTCTTATTGCCCCAGTTGGAGTTTTGGTTGTTGTTCCCCCAATTACCATTGCCTTGTTATTGTTGATTGCCTCAATTGCCTTGGGGTCTCCATTGTTGTTGGTTGGAAGAATTTCCCCTTTGGCGTTGATAATTATTCATGTATTGCACCTCTTCACTCTGTCCATCAAAACAATCATCTTGAAATCCACCACAATCATTGTCAAGTTGCTCCGAATTCCCTTGGTTCTGTTGACTTCTTTGTCTTCTTTTGTTGACAAGCATGTTAACACCCTCCATGGCATTCACTTGTTGTAACTATGCCTTTGCTAGTTGGTTCATAGTAGTTGTCAACTCAGCTATATCCTGCCCATGATCATGTAATTCCATGTGTAAATGAGTGACCGTGGGGTCACCCTGGGGCACGTTGGCTCTACTTTACCACGCAGAAGAAGTGTCAGCCATCTCGTCAAGAATGTCACAAGCCTCATCATAAGACAACTTCATAAAGTTGCCCCCAACAAGTTGGTTCACTATGCATTAGTTTGTTGTGTTAAAGCCCCGGTAAAATGTTTGTTGAATCATCGCCTCGGTCATATCATTGTTGGGGCATTCCTTCACCATTGTTCTATAACGCTCCCAAATCTCATGCAAAGGTTCTGTGGGCTCTTACTTGAAGGCCAATATCTCATCTCTCAATGCAGCCATATGCCCCAGTGAGAAATTTTTTGCAATGAACTTGTCCGCCAACTCATCCCAAGTAGTGATGGGATGGTTGGGAAGTCGCTCGGGCCAATCCAATGCCTTCCCTGTAAGTGAGAATGGGAAGAGTCTCAATCGAAGAGCATCCTCAGACACATTAGTTTGCTTGCTCTCCCAACATGTATCCATGAACCCCTTGAGATATTTGTAAGCATTTTGATTTGCAGCGCCCGTAAAATACCCACGCTGCTCCAGCAATGTCAGTATCACATTGGTTATTTGAAAATTGCCCGCCCGGATTCGGGGTGGGACAATAGCACTTGCATAGCCTTGGTTTGGAATCACTCTAAGAGCCACTCTTGGAGGTGGCGGGGGAAGGTCTAGAATATTATCATTGGCCGGGAGGCCTCTCCTTTGTCCGTGAGGCACAATAGGGACCTCATCTTCAACATTATCATCTACTTCCTCTCCCGGCGGAAGATCTACAAGAGGTGCATTGTTTAAGTTCGCTGACATTTTGTACCTGAAGTTGTGACACAAACAAATTAGTAACACAGAAGGAAAGAACATGAGTCTGAACGCTATGTTGAATGTGCGACCAAAACTACACTACGTAGGTACCTGTGCAGGGGAGGCGTCGGTCGGTCCTAGAAATGGCGGCAACAGTGCGAGGAGTTAATGATCGGACGTGCTGCAACCTAGGGATCACCAGGCAGCTCTTTCGCTCTATAGGGAACGGGGGGTATAGCACAATTTTTCTTGGATGAGGGTTGTTTGCCTGGGTGACTGATCTTGCCATAATGTACTTCTACCTATTATAGCACTGGCAACCGAAGTCGAGCATACATACGACGATCTTCATGCGTGAATAGCCGGGAGGAAAAAAAGGTCGGTAGATGATAATGAGAAAGGGCATCGCGTCTGGACGGGCGGAATAGAAGAGCAAAAGGTGTCATGCCATGGAGTGGGGAATAGCCCTCGTCTCATGTAAGACAACTAAATGCACCTCGAGGTGCTACCGAGGAACTGAGGGACCTTCTCGAGCACAGGATAGGTAATTGAGAGATAGAGCTAGCCTATTCGTTATTGGAAATCAATGCATGCATTTTTTTAGAGAGAGGGGGCTTCAAGTTCTTAGGAAGAGCCGTACGATACAACTCATGTATGGTTCGAGAGCCGAGCCCCTGTGCAGGGGCTTAGGTCAACACTTATATAATAGCCAGTCATCAATTGGAAGCGGGCAAGATGGTGATGAATTGCGATTGGTCTAATCCTTCGACTAGCTACTTATTGTGACCTGCCTAGAATGCCCATACAGACTAAGACCTTATTCACACATCGAAGAAAGGCTGAGTGGAAGGGGGCAAGCAGCTGGCTGCTTCTTTGCCATGCGATTTGCTTCACTTTATTTTATAGAAGAAAGAGACCAAATGAGAGTGAAAGGCAAAGGCAAGCAATAGAAAGGAAAGTCCCTCGCGCGAACTACTACTACTAGAAAATGGTGAGACCATTAGTGAAAGAAGGACCAAGGAGGATCCTATCCTAAAGGAGAAGGAGGATTAGGAGGAGTCAGTTTTCTTTGAAGATCGAGGAACGTAGTGTCGGACAATTACCGTTCGTATCTCTTTTTCCAATTTCGGTCTCCATTAGTTCACAAGATTGAATGGACAATTCTCCTCCGAACCCTCGATTCGATTGTTTTCCAAGAATGTTGAGCCGGGTATATAAGCCATGCATCTGGGAGGAACTTAAATAAAAGAAGGGCTTTCGGTTTTTTGCACCCCGTTTTGGTCTTGCAGCTATTTTAAAAATATATATATAAGAATCCCTTTTTTAGAAAAAAAATTATATATATGTCCAATCTCTAGTGGTGATGGAACCAACCAAGATGTATGTCGTCCGACCCGACCTCAGACTCTTTCTTCCCGACCTATTTGACTCTCTAGCCGTAGTTATTTAGGTGTTATTCTGAGATTGAATTCCTCCCAGGAACACACGAAACAAAGATATGAATTGGGTAAATAGAAATGGAAAAGAGATGTTTCTATTTCATCCAAATTAGAAGCTTTTTCTACATCCATATGATCTACTAAAATAGATCGGTATTGACCATATAATAAAAGCAGATCTTGGTACATGGAGTCCCAAGAAGGTAAGAACTCCAACTTGTCCGATGCTTCTTCGGCCAAATACGATATACAAGTGGGACCTACACTATGAGCAATCTGTGCGAAAACCCGCTTCTTTTTTCCGGTTCCGAAATAACTTGGGCAAAATAGGGTTCTACCAGGAAACCATGGATTTTTGAGTTTTCACCATTGGTTACTGGAAAGACTAATACACAAAACTATTCAGATAGATAGGCAAAACCGTTAGCTCCCTGGCAACGGTGCCAAAAAGTGATCTAGGCCAACCCTGCACTACTATTGAGTAGCGAGAGAGGTCGAAGCAGCTTTTGCCAGATTAAGGTCGGGATCAATTTTCACTAGGAGCTAGAAGTTGGAGTTGGGTGTCTATCTAAAGTGGAGTTGTGTATTTGCTCTTGATTGCACTTCTAAACATTTTGGGTTTTGATTTACTTCTAATTGTATAGAACTACAATGATCAATTAAACTAAAATAAGCTAAGATTAAACTATTGCGAGTTGTTCAAATGGATAAAATGCACTAGGGTAGTGACTTTCACCTAGGTGGTCAATTGACGGAGTTTAAGGTATGATTGTCATATTTGGGGAGTATGATATAACCATTGCACGATTCTACTCACTCTACACCTCTCGGTAGTTCGAGTGATTTTGCCCAAATTGACTCTCTCAAGACCAATTGGGTATGCAAATTTGCACAAGCAATCAAGGTTCAAGTCGGGTATTATTATCTCTAGGTTTAACCCTTTAATTAGGGCTATCAATCTCTTGAGTACGCCCCAATTACTTGTTGGACCAATTTCAGAGACTTAGGCTCTCTTTCTCAAGAAGATACAAAGTCAACTAAATACAAACTAGTATTTGCAACCACTAATTCAGCAATTAAACATGAAATTAGTCCAAATACCAAACACCCATAATCAATCAAGCCCTAAAACACAAGATCCATCAATTACCCACACTAAGATTGAGCCACAACCCTAGCTTATGGGTCTAACTACTCATAATTAGAGAAGAAAACAAAGAAATAGATGAAGAAAAACTCATATTAATTAATTGCTAAATTAAACTTGAAGATTCTATGTTGAAATAAAGCTAAAATTACTCAAAACAGCTAAAAATATCGAAGTCACGAGCGCAGCCTTCAGTACAAACTATCTGATGACCTAAAAATGGGAAAAGAAGCTATTTATACTAAGCTGAAAAATCTGGACAAAAATACCCTTGCGGGGTTAGTGCGGACCGCACAAAATCACATGCGGACGCAATAGGGCTCTGAACTTGAATAAACGGCTCTCTGAACTTGGGTAATGCAGACCGTACAGAATCGAGTGCGGCCGCGGTGGCTTCTAGCGCGGTCCGCATGAAATGGAGCGCGGACCGCATTGGGCTTTAAACTTGGAACTGGCAACTCTCTGAACCTTGGCTCTGCGGACTGCACTAAATCGAGTGCGACCGCATTGATCCCAATGCGGATCGCACAAAACCACTTGCGGCCGCATTGCCTTTGTGCCTGAATAGCAGCCTCTCTGAACTTCACTTGTGCGGACCGCATAGAATGGTGTGTGGCTGCAATGGCCCTGTTTTGCCTGAGCTTTGTCTTGTCTTGGTACTTGTGCAAGTTTCACTCCTTTTTGATCTGATCTTTGACATCTTATCACCTTGTTGATCAAACCTACAATCAAGCACAACTTGTGAGCCTTTTAGGACTATTTTGTACACATCTCTAATTAAAACTTAAGCATGAAGGAGTATAAAATATATTAAAATCATAGTTATCAGTCCTTATACCCTTCTGGGGGTGTGAAAAGAAGGTGTGACACACGTCCTCTAGCGAAATTTTCTCTTCCCCTATCGCTTAGCAGCTCTTTGAGGTGCCCTTGTCGCAACATGTTTACAACTTCTTGCCTTGGGGCGATGCAATCTTCAGTTTTGTGCTTTCGTTCCTGGTGAAGTTCACAAGGGGCGTTGGACTTTCTGGTTTTCGAGTACGATCTCATCTTCGGCAGCCACTTCACTTCCGATTCGAGCTTCTCCAGAGCATAGACTATCTCTGTAGGTGACAGACAAAAATTGTGAGCAGATAATAAGTGAGGCATAACATTTTCATTCCGATGAGTTCCCATCCTTGGTCTGGACGAGCCTTCTTCATAGCGGGGGTAGGGCGCAATGGCTATCATAATATATGGTTCATGTATTTCTCGTTTAGGTCGTGGAATTGGATGATCTCTTCTATCATTGTCTCTTTGATCTTTTCTAGATTTGGCTTGTACTGAGGTCAGTCAATGAGTTGGCCCATTGAGGTCGTCCTCATCTGCTCGGACCTCGGCACAATAAGCATTGTGGATTTCGTCCCAAGTGGTTGGGGGATACTTTATCAATCGACTCAACAGTTTTCTAGTTGCTCTTGAACCATCTCTACTCAGCCCGTTCTGAAAGGTTACGACCGCCATCTCTTCAGATACGTTTGGCAGAGTCATCCTTACTCAGTTGAACCAAGAGAGGAAGTCCCTTAACGCTTCTCCCAAGAACTTTTTGATGGAAAATAATACGTTTACTCTCGCCTAGGCCTTCTTGGCTCTGGTGTGGGCAGTTACAAATTTGTCGGCCATTTCTTCAAAAGTTTCTACGGAGCGGGCGGGTAGCTGTGAATGCCACATCAATGCTAATCTCGTGAGTGTTTCACCAAACTTTTTCAATAAAATGGAGGACATTTGTTCCTTGGAGAGGTCGTTGCCTTTCACGGTGGTGACATAGTGAGTCACGTGATCTTCGAGATCGGTCGTGCCATCGTACATCCTGAAGTAGGGCGGTACTTTGAAGGTCTTTGGTATGGCATGTGGGGCTGCATCATTAGTGTAGCTGCTCGACGAACTGGCCGCCGACCCTTTTCGATAGCAGGTTAGGAGCGCCCGATATCTGATCAACCCGTTCTTGGTGTTCTTTCGTCTGGTCTCGAAGTGCCTTGTTTCATTGTCCATTTCTTCCATCCCTTTTAGAATGGCGGAGAGGGCGTTGTCACCTGCATTATCAATGATATTGTGAGTTATACCTATTGTTGGAGGGATGGGTTGGTTGCACTTCTTGTCTGTTTGTTGTATCGTGCAAGTCCTTGCAGTTTCTGCTGTCGTTTTTGGGGCAATTTTGTTGAAGACACTTGTTAGCGTGTCATTTAGCCACGCCTCGAGGATTTGTTTTTACCGCTGGGGGCGTCCCTTCCTCTATAGACGTGGAGGCTCCTTTACCACGGGGTTTTGTTATGTTACAGTATAGGAACGGTGACCATCTCGCCTAAGGGATGCACTGGGCATCATGTCCTCACCTGCCGTTTCACAGCTTTCGTTGATGAAATTCATGAGGTTGGTTGGGAAGTCACTTGTTATTCTCGTCCTTTCTTCTCGGTTACCTTTCATGATAGGTTTTAAATGTTCTTGCCTTATGTTTTGATGATCTAACAAACTTACTGTTAAGAACCAGATAGGGAACCTGCCCTACTCGGACTATACTGCAAGCTTAACGAATTCCAGCTAAAGGTGAACTGCTACAGTTTCAGGATCTAGGAACCCAAACAAGGATCTGATACCCTTATGGCTTCCTCATCACAGTACAAAGTCAATTGGTCACAATTGGAAATGAAGTGACTGACTGCACTGTTTCTGCCGCACTGCACTATTTCCAGCGCCCACTCATTCTCTGACCAACTAAAGTGATCACATCATTTCAAGTGATGTGATCAAGGTGTACCTACAATGAGTTTATACAAAACATCACTTGAATGTTTCTGTTTCTCATTCAAGCTGCTTGCCAAAAACATAGAAATCAATCCTCACAAGCTTGACAAACAAAGTTGAATGCAACTACGGACCAGTTCCTAAATATAGCTTGTTGTTGTCCTAATTAAGTTGTAACTTTGTGATTGTACTTATTGTATCTCCTAAACTGCTTAGCTAGAAGCGTTTGATTAGGAATCCTCTTGTAAATCCGTAAACTCCTTGAGTTTATGTTGTGAATAGGTTTAGTCATAAGCAAAAGTCTTTGTAACTGTAGAGTTACAAAGTGGCTTATGGTGAGAGCATCACAAGTTATTAAAAGTCTTTGTAACTAGGAGGTCATAAAGTGGCTTGTGGTAAGAGTACCACAAGTTAGTTGAGTAAATTCTTTGTAATGGACTCATTTCAAAGTGTCTTGTAATAGGTTATTTACAAGTTAGTGAAGTTGAAAGCCTACAAGTGTAGTTCGTGATTTTTTTGATCCCCTTGTGTGGGATTGTTTCACGTAAAAATCCTCTGCCTTATTTACGTACTGCTTTATTAGCATTCTCAGCAGAATCTCGTAGAGGACCAGGTACTCTACTGATTGGTGGACTCACACAAACTAACAATTGGTATCAGAACAGGTTCCTCCTATCAGGCTAATACCTAGGAAGGATCCTCATGGCTGCTCCACCAAATTTTGAAGAAGGTCAATCTAGATACCGACCACCCAAGTTCAATGGACAATACTATGGGTGGTAGAAAACAAGAATGCACGATTTTATCATGGTTGAGGATTGTGAGTTATGGGATATCATATGCAATGGTCCTTATGTTCCAACTAAGGTACTAGAGGAACTTCCATTTTCAATGGCAAAAACCAGCAAAGAGTACACTGAAGCAGACAAGAAAGATGTGGAGAAGAATTTTCGTGCCAAGAAAATTCTAGTATGTGGAATAGGACCTAAAGAGTATAATAGAATCTCCACCTACGACACTGCCAAGGAGATATGGGAAGCCTTTCAAACAACTCATGAGGGAACTACACAAGTAAAACAGTCTAAGATTGATATGCTCACTACCGAGTATGAACTCTTTAAAATGAGGGAAGCTGAATCCATTCAAGTTATGCACACAAGATTCACTTCCGTCATAAATGAGTTACACTCACTTGGTGAAACTATTCCCATAAACAAGTTTGTGAGGAAAATCCTCAGCTTTCTGCCTAGCTCTTGGGAATGCAAAGTGAATGCTATTACTGTGACAACCCAACCAGTCGTCTTAAGAATTTATGCCCCGATCCCCCATTAACTGCTTTTCCCAAATTTATTCCTGCTATTTTGATTTGCCGGGATTTTCGATTTTGAGTTTCGGAGAGTTTTGGGACACTTTGTCCCTAAATGAGAGCTTAAGTGTTGGAAAGTTGGTCGTAGTCTAAACAGTATGAAGACGATCTCGGAATGGAAATACGATGGTTCCATTAGCTCCGTTGGGTGATTTTGGGCTTATAGGCATGTTCGGATTGTGTTTTGGAGGTCCATAGCTAATTTAGGCTTAAAATGCAGAAAGTTGAATTTTTGAAGTTTCCGATTTGATAGTGAGATTTTGATCCGAGGGTCGAAATGGAATTCAGGAAGTTGGAGTAGCTCCGTAGTGTTTAATGTGACGTGTGTGAAAACTTTCAGGTCATTCGGATGAAGTTTGATAGATTTTTTTATCGAAAGCATATTTTTAGAATTTTTTGAATTCTTAGGCTTGAATCCGATGAAAAATAGGTGTTTTGATGTTGTTTTGAGCGTTCCGAAGGTTGGAACAAGTTTGAATGATGTTTTAGGATTGGTTGACAGGTTTGGTTGAGCTCCGGGGGGCCTCGGGTGTGTTTCAGGTGGTCAATCGAACCATTTCAAGTTGTGAAAAACTGCAGAAAACTGCTGGTGGGTGTTGCAGAAAATGACCTTCGCGTTCGCGAGCAGGCCCTCGCGTTCGCGAAGGGTTAGTAGGTGAGGCTGAGGATTTATCCTTCGCATTCGCGAGGGAGTCTCCGCGTTCACGAAGGGGCTGGGGTCTTGTGCATCACGTTCACGAGGTGATGTCGCATTCGCGTAGAGGAAAGTTGGGCGGCTGGGTTGAGGTTGATTTGTCCTTCGCATTCGCAGAGGGGACGTCGCGTTCGCGTTGAGTATGAGAGCCAAGCCTTCGCATTCGCAAGCTGTGTGTCGCGATCGCAATGAAGGAATTTTAGTCAAAGTAAATTTGTGTTTCTCGAACGTGAGGCTTTGACCACGTTCGCGAAGAAGGATTTGATGCCTCGGTAGAATGTTTAAATAGTCATTTGGTCCGCGATTTTGGGGTTATCTTCCACCATTTTTGGGCGATTTTGAAGCTTTTTGAAGGGGATTGAAGAGGGATTCAAGGGGAATTTTCGACTTCATAACACGTTATATGTGATTAAAGACCTAATTGATGGTGAGAAATTTGGTAAAAATGGGTAATTAGGGCTTGAGATTAAAAGACCTTAACATGGATATTTGAGGGGACAATTAAACTTCGATTTCAGTGTTCTTGTTATATATAGACTCGTGAGAGTACGAGGTTTCTAAAAATATAAATTTTACTCGATTCCGAGAGGTGGGCCCAAGGGGCATTTTGGTCATTTTACCTAATTTCGCGTATTAGCTTAGAATTTCCTTGTAGAATCAGTTACTTGAAGTGTTATTTACATTATGCAATTGAATTGAATAGATTTGGGCCATTTGAAGTTGAGTACTCGTGGCAAGAGCATGATTTCGGGTTGATTTTGAGACGGTTCGAGGTAAGTGGATTGTCTAACCTTATGTGGGGGACCTTCCCCTTAGGTTTGGTATATCTGGTAATTGAAATGCCTTGTACGTGAGGTGACGAGTGCGTACTTGTGCTAATTATTGGAAATCCGGTTTTCATTAAGTAATCACTAGTATGTTTCCTTTCTTGTTTTTATTTCTTGCACTATTAAGCCTGTTGTTAGCTTAGGAAAGCATGTTTAAGTGACTTAATTGCTTTATTTGCTCAACCTGCCTTACCTGAATTCTATGCAGCATGCTTGGTTGGAATCACTTGTTGCCTTAATATGAAAATTTTCTATTTCTGTATATTTTCCTGTTGCTGTTGTGTATTTATTTTAGGACTACGGATGTGGGATTCTGGTAGCTCTCCCTTGTCTATTTATTTTGGGACTACGGATGTGGGATTCTGATAGATCCACATGCACAGTTATATGGAACTACGGGAATACACTTAGTAGATTCCCCCAATACTAGGTATTTACATTTGGGACTACGGAACGGGATTCCGGTAGATCCTCGCGCACTATGAGTTGGACTACGGGACGGGATCCCGGGAGATCCATTGAATATGTACATATGGGACTACAGGACGGTATCCTGGGAGATCCCCGGTTGTTATTTTGGTACTAAGTCGCATTTCTTTCCGTGTTTTGCCTTGTCTCTATAATAGTTGTTGCCCTTTTTATATTCCGTGTTACTTTTACTGATGTATTTATTTATACTGTTCTGTTCTACACTGTCAAACTTTATATTTTATTTAACCTCAGTAGGGCCCTAACCTTCCTCGTCACTACCCGACCGAGGTAAGGCTTGACACTTACTGAGTACCGTTGTGGTGTATTCATGCACCTTCTACACATGTTTTTCATGTACAGATCCACGTACTGCGACTCAGTCCTATCACCCTTGAGGCGAGGCGACTGCTCTAGCGACTTCGGGGTATATCTGCTCGTACGCAGACCGAGGAGTCCCTTTCTATTCTTGCTTTTAAACATTTGCCCTTCTGTATTTCTTTTCCTTGTTAGATATTCTGGAGTTAGAGTACTGTGTAATGATCCTTAGCTTGTGATTCATGGGTTTCCGGGTCTTGGAAGTATGTATTGGTTGAGAGCTAAATATTGTGTATGCCGAGCGACACTTTTAAACACTATTTTATCACTCTTCATTCTGTTTTAATTTTTTTTATTCCGCACTTTGGTTATCTTCCGCAATTTAGGCTTACCTAGTCGAATAGGACTAGGTGCCATCACGATAGTTCATGGAGGGCGAACCAGGGTCGTGATAAGTTGGTATCAGAGCTCTAGGTTCATAGGAGTCATAAATCATAATCCAGTTTATTAGAGTCTCGCTAATCGGTACGGAGACGTCTGTACTTATCTACGAGAGGCTATGTAATTGTTAGGAAAATTCTACTTCATTTAATTTCCCTGTCGTGCGAGATTTAATGTCACAATTGTAAACTTCTGTCTTCTATTATTTCACAAATGGTGAGGACACGCGCTACCCGAGATGATCAGGCACCTACGCCACCTACTGCAGCCGTTAGAGGCTGGGTCCGGGGTAGAGTCCAAGGACACGCACACGATGCAGCCAGAGCACCTACGCGAGCTACCACCGAGGTACCACCAGCAGATCCAACTGGAGCCCATGCACCTGATACGCCTACTACTACTACTACTCCATCACTTCAGGAGACTCTAGCACAGTTCATGAGCATGTACACCACTTTGGCTCAGACATGGTTGCTTCCCCTTGCTGTAGCTACATCTCAGGCCGGGGGAGGAGCACAGACTCCCGCCGCCCACACTCCTGAGCAGCAAGTGCATGTTGAGCAGGTCCCTGAGCTTATTCCTGTACCGCTTGCAGTGCTAGTTCAGCCCGAGGGTAGGGCAGCGGCTTGAGAGGAGGAGCAGCTGAGGCTTGAGAGGTTCAAGAGGTACAAGCCTCCTGTATTTAGTGGTCTAGCATCGAAGGATGCTTTGGGATTTCTAGATGAGAGTTACCGCATTCTCCGTACCATAGGTATATCAGGATCGAGCAAGGTTTCCTTCACCTCTTTCCAGCTTCGAGGAGCCGCCTATGAGTGGTGTCGCACCTATGAGTTAGATAGTCCGGATAAGGCTGATTCGTTGACTTGGACTCAGTTTTCAGATCTGTTCTAGAGAGAGTATGTTCCTTAGAGCCTCAGGGACGCATGGCGTGCAGAGTTTGAGCATTTGCGCCAGGGTACTATGACCGTCTCATAGTATGCTGTCCGTTACACCAGTTTGCTAGGAATGCACCAGCCTTGGTTTCTACTGTTTGCGAGAGGGTTCGCCAGTTTATTAAGGGCCTTATTCCCAGCATCAGGTCTAGCATGGCTCGTGAGTTGGAGATGGATATTTCTTAGCAGTAGGTGGTGAACATTTCTAGGAGGATTGAAGGTATGTATGCTAAGGATAAAGAGGAGAGGGAGGCCAAGAGGTCTCGAGAGTCGGGCTATTTCTCTGGTGCCCGTGCCCCAGTAGCAGGCCGTCATGGTAGGGGTTATATGAGTCGCCCTGTTCATTCAGCTCTTCCAGCAACCAGTGGTGTTCCAGCTCCTCCTAGACCTCAGGAGCTTTTTTATGCACCTCCGGTATCTAGCACGCCTCTTGCGCGGGGTGCTTTCAAAGGTCACTCCAACAGACCTGGCCCGAGCCAGTCACAGCCACCACGTCCTCCCAGATATTGTTTTAAGTGTAGTGACACACGTCATATGGTGAGGGATTGCCCCAAACTTGGGAGGGGTGCACCTCCACAGACTTCTCAGCCACAGCGTGCCCCACAGAGTTCTCAGGCTATGGTTACAGCTGCAGTTGGTACCCCACCTGCTCAGCCAGCTAGAGGTGGAGGTCGGGGAGGGGGAGGCCAGGATAAATACTATGCCCTTCCTTCCCGTACCGAGGCTATTGCCTCCAATTCTGTCATCACAGGTATTATACTGGTTTGTCATAGAGATGCATCAGTTCTATTCGATCCAGGCTCCACTTATTCTTATGTGTCTTCTTATTTTACTCCGTATTTGGGTGTATCTCGGGATTCTTTGAGTTCCCATGTTTATGTTTCTACTCATGTGGGAGATTCTCTTATTGTGGACCGCGTTTATCGGTCGTGTTTGGTTGCTCTTAGTGGTTTTGAGACTAGAGCCGATCTATTGTTGCTCAGCATGTAGATTTTGACATTATCTTGGGCATGGACTGGTTGTCGCCCCATTATAATATTCTTGATTGTCACGCCAAAATCGTGATGCTGGCTATGCCAGGTGTACTGTGTGTTGAGTGGAGGGGTACTTTAGATCACACTCCCAGTAGAGTTATTTCTTTTCTTAAAGCTCAGTGTATGGTTGAGGAGGGGTGTGATGTGTATTTAGCTTATGTGAGAGATGTCAGTATTGATACCCCTTCAGTTGATTCAGTCCCAGCAGTACGAGATTTTCCCGATATGTTTCCAGCTGATCTTCCAGGCATGCTGCCTGATAGAGATATTGATTTGGGCATTGATCTGTTACAGGGCACTCAGCCCATTTCTATTCTTCCATATCATATGGCTCCTCCTGAGTTGAAGGAGTTGAAGGATCAGTTACAGAAAATACTTGATAAGGGTTTTATTCGGCCCAGTATATCACCTTGCGGTGCTCCTATCTTGTTTGTGAAGAAAAAGGATGGTTCTATACGTATGTGTATTGATTATCGCCAGTTGAACAAAGTTACAATTAAGAACCGTTATCCTTTGCCTCGTATTGATGATCTGTTTGACCAGCTTCAGGGTGCACGTGTATTTTCTAAGATTGATTTGCGCTCAGGTTACCATCAGTTGAATATTTGGGAGCCAAATATCCCGAAGACTACTTTCAGGACTCGGTATGGTCATACGAGTTCCTTGTTATGTCATTTGGGCTGACCAATGCCCAACAACCTTTATGCATTTGATGCACAGTGTGTTTCGGCCATATAGTGACTCGTTCTTCATTGTCTTTATTGATGATATTCTGGTGTATTCCCGAAGTCGGGAAGTTCATGAGCAACACCTGAGGACTTGCTTCAGATTCTGAGAGAGAAGAAGTTATATGCTAAGTTCTCGAAATGTGAGTGTTGGTTGGATTCAGTGGCATTCCTAGGCTACGTGGTATCGAGTGAGGGCATTTAGGTGGATCCGAAGAAAATAGAGGCCACAAAGATTTGGCCCAGACCATCCTCAGCTATGGAGATCCGTAGTTTCCTTGGCTTGGCAGGTTACTACCGTCATTTTGTGGAGGGGTTTTCATCGATTGCAGCCCTCATGACCAGGTTGACCCAGAAGGGTGCTCCGTTCCAGTGGACGGAGGAGTGTGAGGCGAGCTTTCAGAAGCTCAAGACATCTTTGACCACATCCCTAATTTTGATACTTCCTATAGGTTCGGGGTCTTATATGGTTTATTGTGATACCTCGAGGATTGGCCTCAGAGCGGTATTGATGTAGGATGGTAGGGTGATTGCCTACGCGTCCAGACAGTTGAAGATACATGAGAAGAATTACCATGTCCATGACCTTGAGTTAGCTTCCATTGTTCACGCCACGCCTTGAAGATCTGGCGCCATTATTTATACGGTGTGCCTTATGAGATTTATACTGACCATCGGTGCTTGCAGCACTTATTCAAGTAAAAGGATCTAAATTTGCGGAGGTTTTTAGAGTTGCTTAAGGACTATGACATCACTATTTTGTATCACCCGGGCAAGGCCAATGTGGTGGTTGATGCTTTGAGTCATCGGGCAGAGAGTTTAGGGAGTTTGGCTTATTTACCAGCATCGGAGAGGCCTATGGCTATGGATGTTCAGGCATTAGCCAGCCAGTTTGTGAGATTGGATCTTTCAGAACCCAGTCGGGTTCTAGCTTGCGTGGTTTCTCGGTCTTTCTTATTTGATCTTATCAGGGAGCGGCAGTATGATGACTCTTATTTGCTTGTCCTCAAGGACAAGGTTCAGCACGATGATGCCAAAGATGTGACTATTGGTGATAATGGGGTATTGAGGATGCAGGGTCGGATTTGTGTATCCAATGTTGATGGTCTTCGAGAGTTGATTCTAGAGGAGGCTCATAGCTCGCGGTATTCCATTCATCCAGGTGCCGCAAAGATGTATCAGGATTTGAGACAGCACTATTGGTGGAGGCGGATGAAGAAAGATATAGTTGGATTCGTAGCTCGGTGTCTCAACTGTCAGCAGGTGAAGTATGAGCACCAGAGACCGGGTGGGTTACTTCAGCAGATGGAGATTCTGGAGTGGAAGTGGGAGCAGATCACCATGGACTTTGTAGTTGGGCTCTCACGGACTTTGAGAAAGTTCGATGCTATTTAGGTGATTGTGGATCGGCTGACCAAGTCCACTCACTTTATTCTTATGTGTACTACTTATTCCTCGGAGCGGTTGGCGGAGATCTATATTCTTGAGATTGTTCGTCTGCATAGAATTCTACTGTCCATCATTTCAGATAGAGGTACTCAATTCACATCACGGTTCTGGAGGGCTGTTCAGCATGAGTTGGGTACTCGGGTGGAGCTGAGTACAACATTTCACCCTCAGACGGATGGACAGTCCGAGCGGACTATTCAGATTGTTGAGGATATTCTCTGTGCATGTGTGATTGAGTTTGGAGGGTCTTGGGATCAGTTATTTCCATTGGCGGAGTTTGCCTACAACAACAACTATCAGTCCAGCATTCAGATGGCACCGTATAAGGCTTTATATGATAGACGGTGTAGATCCCTAGTAGGTTGGTTTGAGCCGGGTGAGGCTAGACTATTGGGCACAGACTTAGTTCAGGATGCTTTGGAGAAGGTCAAGGTGTTTTAGGATAGACTCCGTACAGCCCAGTTCAGATAGAAGAGATATGCAGACCGAAAGGTTCGTGATGTTTCCTATATGGTTGGAGAGCAGGTTCTACTTCGGGTATCGCCTATGAATGGAGTTATGAGATTTGGGAAGAAAGGAAAGTTGAGTCCAAGGTTTATTAGCCCTTTTTAGATATTGAGGCGTGTTGGAAAGGTTGCTTATGAGCTTGTCTTACCTCCCAGCTTGGCAGGAGTTCATCCGGTATTTCATGTTTTGATGCTCCGGAGGTATCACGGTGATCTGTCGTACGTGTTGGATTTCAGTTCGGTCCAGTTGGACAAGGATCTATCTTATGTTGAGGAGCCAGTGGCAATATAGGAAAGGCATGTTAGAAAGCTGAGGTCAAAGAACATTGCTTCGGTAAAAGTTCAGTGACGGGGCCAGCCGGTCGAGGAGGCGACCTGGGAGACCGAGCAGGATATGCGAAGCCGTTACCCTCATTTTTTCACTACTTCAGGTATGTCTCTATGCTCGTTAGAGGACAAAAATTTATGTGACGACCCGGCCGGTTGTCTTAAGAATTTATGCCCCGATCCCCCATTAACTACTTTCGTCAAGTTTATTCCTGCTATTTTGATTTGCCGAGATGTTCGGTTTTGACTTTCGGGGAGTGTTGGGACACTTAGTCCCTAAATGAGAACTTAAGTGTTGGAAAGTTGGTCTAGTCGGAACTGTATGAAGACGGCTTCGGAATGGAAATTCGATGGTTTCGTTAGCTCCGTTGGGTGATTTTGCGCTTAGGGGCGTGTTCGGATTGTGTTTTGGAGGTCCATACCTAATTTAGGCTTGAAATGCCGAAAGTTGAATTTTTGAAGTTTCAGGTTTGATAGTGAGATTTTGATCTGAGGCTCAGAATGGAATTTCGAAAGTTGGAGTAGCTCCGTAGTGTTTAATGTGATGTGTGTGCAAAATTTCAGGTCATTCGGACAAGGTTTGGTAGACTTTTTGATCAAAAGCGTATTTTTAGAGTTTTGGGAATTCTTAGGCTTGAATCCGATGAAAAATAGGTGTTTTGATGTTGTTTTAGCGTTCCGAAGGTTGGAACAAGTTTTAATGATGTTTTAGGATTGGTTGGCAGGTTTGGTTGAGATCTCGGGGGCCTCGGGTGTGTTTTGTGTGGTCAATCGGACCATTTCAAGTTGTGAAAAACTGCAGAAAACTGCTGTTGGGTGTTGCAAAAAAATGACCTTTGCGTTCGCGAAGGGTTAGCAGGTGAGGCTGAGGATTTAGCCTTCACGTTCGCGAGGGAATCTCTGCGTTCGCGAAGGGGCTGGGGTCTTGTGCATCGCATTTCCGAGGTAATGCCGTGTTCGCGTAGAGGAAAGTTGGGCGGCTGGGTTGAGGTTGATTTGTCCTTCGCGTTCGCAGAGGGGACGTCGCATTCTCATTGTGTATGAGAGCTAAGCCTTCACGTTCGCGAGATGTGTGTCGCGATCGCGATGAATGAATTTTAGTCAAAGTAAATTTGTGCTTCGCGAACGCGAGGCGTTGACCGCGTTCGCGAAGAAGGATTTGATGCTCGAGGAGAATGTTTAAATAGTCATTTGGTCCGCGATTTTGGGGTTATCTTTCACTATTTTTGGGTGATTTTGAAGCTTTTTGAAGGGGATTGAAGAGAAATTCAAGGGAAATTTTTGACTTCATAACTCGTTTATATGTGATTAAAGACCTAATTGGTGGTGAGAAATTTGGGAAAATGGGTAATTAGGGCTTGAGATTAAGAGACTTTAACATGGGCATTTGAGGGGTCAATTGAACTCCGATTTCAGTGTTCTTGTTATGTATAGACTCATGAGGGTACGAGGTTTATGAAAATGTAAATTTTACCCGATTCCGAGACATGGTCCCGAGGGGCGTTTTGGTCATTTTACCTAATTTTGCGTATTAGCTTAGAATTTCCTTGTAGAATTAGTTATTTGAAGTGTTATTTACATTATGTAATTGAATTTCATAGATTTGGGTCATTTGAAGTAGAGTACTCGTGGCAAGAGCGTGGTTTCAGGTTGATTTTGAGCCGGTTCGAGGTAAGTGGCTTGTCTAACCTTGTGTAGGGGACCTTCCCCTTAGGATTGGTATATTTGGTAATTGAATTGCTTTGTACGTGAGGTGATGAGTGCGTACTTGTGCTAATTATTGGAAATCCGGTTTTCATTAAGTAATCACTAGTATGTTTCCTTTCCTGTGTTTTATTTCTTGCACTATTAAGCCTATTGTTAGCTTAGAAAAGCATGTTTAAATGACTTAATTGCTCAACCTGCCTTACCTGAATTCTGTGCAGCATGCTAGGCTAGAATCATTCTATTTTAATTTGTTTTTATTCCGCACTTTGGTTATCTTCCGTAATTTAGGCTTACCTAGTCGTAGAGGACTAGGTGCCGTCACGATGGTTCACGGAGGGCAAACCGGGGTCGTGACAATTACTGAATCAAAGGACTTACAGGAGCTGACTATAGAAGAGCTGATCGGAAACTTGAAGACCTATGAGTTGAAAAGAAAGATAGACAATGAAAGAAGAGAACCAAAGAAGGAAAAGAACCTGGTACTTAAAGATGATAACAATGATTCAAGTGAGGAAGACAGTGACATGGCTTACTTAACCAAAAATATTAGAAGATGGTCAGAAGAAATGGAGAAATGCTAAAAAGGGACGGCTCTAACAGACCAAAAAACTGTGATCTTTGTTACAAGTGTGGAAAGCCTGGACACTTCATGAAAGACTGTCCTCTCTTGAAGCAAGAATTCTCCAAGAACTACCATGAGAAAATAGCTAAGACGAACTCGGTTCTCTTCAAGGACTTCAAGAGAAAAAGATCCGCTGGCAATATGATGATAAAGGCTCTTGCAACATGGGGGGATTCCTCTAGTGAGTTTGAAGATGAACCCGATACTGGTGATAGTTCCATTATGGCAGTTGAAGGCAAGGAAATTGGATATGACTCAACTTTTGCTTTGATGGCGTAATCAGATGATGATTAAGACAATGACAACAAAGAGGTAAAATTCAGGGATGTTCAGAGAAATCTGAAATCCTATTCTCCAAAAAAACTCATGTCTTTAGCTGATGTATTAATCACTGCTTTTCATAGTCTTGTGGAGGATAGAGATTCTTTGACCATAGAATTTGGAGAATCTGAACAAACTAGAGACGACTTAGTGGTTGTAGTTACTGACTATAAGAAAACCATTGAAATCCTTAGAAAAGAAAAGGATGATTTGTTGGCAGAAATTACAGACCCAAGGGAAACAATAGTAAAACCATGGACTAAGTCAAAACCTGAAAATTCTGGAAAAGGATAGGAGATAGTCAGTGAGGAACACATTAGGCTTGAAAATGAGGTGAAAGCTATGGGATCTAGGATGTGTTCTGAAATTGAGAAAAATGAGCAACTCCAAACTAATTTGGAAAGAGTAAAGAATGATCTTGAAAAGTCCCTAAAGTGGACCTAGTACTCAAAAGCTTCCACTGCCTTACATACTAATGATTCTGAAAACAGATAGGGAATAGGGTTCCAAAGGGAGAAAACTCCTCACAACCCTCACAGCAAGTACGTCACTGTCTCTAATAACTGGACTTGTACCTAAAGTGAGAACCCTGGGCACTTCAAGGAAGATGTCCAGGCCAAGAATCAATCAATTCAGAAAAACAAAGTGTTTGCTGAAAAGGTGACTATAAAAGAGGGACCAGGTTCCACTCACAAAAAATGCACATTACCTACATGAACTAAGAGAACTCTTATTCATCCTCTTGCCTGCTACAAGCGACCCAAACTTGCTTGGGTTCCTAAAACTAACTCTTAATCTCTTATGCAGGGAACAGTGAAAGGAAGCGGTCAATAATGGTTCATAGACAGTGGGTGTTCAAGCACATGACTGGGAATACCACAAAATTTCTTTCACTAAAAGCCCTGCAATGAGGGAGTGTATCCTTTGGCAATGAAAAAAGGGGGTACATTCTTGGAGTTGGAAAAGTCGGGAAGTCACTCACCCATTCTATTGAAAATGTGTACTATGTCAATGGCCTTAAGTACAGTCTCTTGAGTGTCTCTCAAATATATGATAAAGGAAACAAGGTATAATTCTTGTCCAAAATATGTACAGTCACTGATCTTGTGACCGGTGAAATAATAGTTGTGGCCAAAAGATACAAGAACATTTATGTTGCTGATTTCGAGTGCTTACAGAGTGGTGATCTAAGTTGTCTGAAAGTTGTTGATGATGATGCTGAATTATGGCACAGAAGATTGGACCTTGCAAGTTTTTCTCTTCTGAACAATCTAATTCAAAAGGATCTGCTCCATGGTCTGCCTATATCACAATTCAAGATGCAAAAAGTCTGTGATGCATGTGCTAGAGGGAAACATGTGAAGTCCTCTTTTATGTCTAAAAGAGATGTGAGCACTTCAAAGCCACTAGAGCTTCTGCATATGGATCTGTGTAGACCTATGAGAGTGCAAAATAGAGGAGGAAAGAGATACATTTTTATGATAGTAGATGACTACTCCAGATTCACATGGACTCTGTTTCTTAGAACCAAAGATGAAACTGTTGAGGTGTTTATGGCCTTTGTGAAGAAAATCCAGGTGAAAATAGAGTCTAGAGTCGCATGCATTAGATCAGATCATGGGACAGAATTTAACAATGTCAAATTTGATGAATTCTGCAATGAAAATGACATCACTCACAACTTTTCAACTCCTAGAACTCCCCAGCAAAATGGAGTAGTAGAAAGGAAGAACATAACTCTGGAAGAAATGGCAAGAACAATGTTAATCGACAGTAGAATTGCAAAGAACTTTTGGGCTGAAGCTGTCAACACTGCCTACTACTTGGTGAATAGGTGCATGATTAGATCACTTCTAAACAAAACCCCGTATGAATTGTTGAATGGAAGGAAATCCAAGCTGACTCACCTAAGAACATTTGGGTGCAAATGCTATGTTCTCAACAATGGAAAGGATCAGCTTGGTAAATTAGATGTCAAGAGTGCATTTTTGAATGGACTCCTTAAGGAAGAAGTCTATGTGAAGCAACCCCCAAAATATCATGAGCACCCTGAATATGTGTTTAAACTGGACAAAGCTTTGTACGGGCTAAAACAGTCTCCTCGAGCTTGGTATGAAAGGTTGTCAAAGTTCCTCTTGGAAAATGGCTTTAAAAGAGGAAAAATTGACACTCTTTTCTTAAAGTAACGAGGAAGGAACCTGCTCATTGTTCAGGTCTATGTTGATGATATCATTTTTGTAGCAACAGATGATTCTCTGTGTGAAGAATTTGCAAAACTCATGGGAAGTGAATTTGAAATGAGCATGATGGAGGAACTGAACTTCTTCTTGGGCCTTCAAGTAAAACAGTCCCCAAAAGGTATATCCATTTGTCAGCAAAAATACATTAGGGAGCTCTTGAAGAGGTTTGACATGGGAATATCAAAGGTGATAGACACTCCCATTGCTACTGCCACTCGAGTGGACATAGATGAAACTGGATCTCCTGTGAATTAAACCATGTATAGAGGCATTATTGGGTCTCTCCTCTATCTCACTACCAGCAAACCTAATATTGTTTTTAGTGTGGGGCTGTGTGCAAGGTTTTAATCAAATCCCAACGAATCTCACTTAAAGGCTGCCAAAAGAATACTAAGATATCTTAAAGGAACATAGGACCTGGTGATGTATTATCCGTCAAGTGACAGTTTTAATCTGATTGGGTATGCTAATGCAGATTATCTTGTGGACAGGGAAAACACTTCTTGAATGGCTCACTTCTTAGGTTCATGCCTTATCTCTTGGGGCACAAGGAAACAAAATTCAGTGGCTCTTTCAACAGCTGAAGCTGAATTTGTAGTCGCAACTTCCTGTTGTGCTCAAATTTTATGGATCAAGCAACAACTGGAGGACTTTGGGGTACTCACTGAGAGTGCGCCCCTTCTATGTGACAACTCCAGTGCACTCAACATGGCCAAGAATCCAGTTCAACACAAAAAGGACAAAACATATTGATATGAGACATCACTTTCTGAGGGACAATATGGAGAAAGGGCTGATATGTATGAAATTCTGCAGCACAGAATATCAAATTGCAGACATTTTCACCAAGGCGCTAAGTAGGGAACAATTTGAAAGAAATAGAGTGAAGTTAGGGATTTTAAAGCCCAATTGAGAACCTGATTCCTCTTTATCTAGCTATGAAAATCATCTTCAAGAAATAACTGGCTAAAAGTGTGTTTTGGCCATGTTTAACTCACTTTAATACCGTTGCAGGTAAGAACGCATGATGAGTATAGAAGCCGCAGATGCAGTGCATGAATGATAAAAGAGGATTGATTCTTTCAAATAAAAGGTCAAGAACCTGGTTCTTGTACTAAAGGTTAGTAGTTTTGTGCATCCTTTAATACACGTCTTAAAAAGGGTACAAAATACAACTGCCATGTCATTCAACTTTTCAGATCCTGCTGTCACGTCTCTTTATTTCAAATCATTCCATCTCCCTCTGAAACATTCCAATTCTCCACGCCCAACCGTCATTTCAGAACCGGTAGCTATTCCTCTCTCTTCATAATTATTCTTTCTTCTTAAAAACCCTTTTTCTGCTCTTCCTAACCATAAGTCTTACATTATAATTTCCCAAAAGCAACGTCACACAATTTTTTCAATGGCTAAGACAACTTCCGATCTCTCTGCCTCAGTCATAACTACTACTGATCAATCTATGGAGCCTTTCGCTCCCACTGAGCCTTCCTCACCAACTATTACTCTTACCGCTACATTTATACCTCACCCAGTTTCCTAGTCTCTTCCTAATTCAGAAACCCTTAAAACTGCTGCTCCGTTCTCCCCATCGTCTGAGGCTCCCATCAGTCAAAGACCAAGTGGAGAACAAGGTCAAAACTCTGAGGTCAGAAAGAGTTCTGCCATCGTTGCTACAAATTCCATGGTGGTAGTAGCACCATTTGAGGAAGAAAAAAATGTTGTAACCGTGTTTGTGGTATCTACTGATGGTGTACTGCATAAGATCACCTCTTAGAAAAATGGGGTACAAGGTATGGGGAAGAAGGGTCCATTGTAACTGTTGAAGGGGATGCACTAGCAGATACTACTAGGGCATCACATGAGGAACTTGATCCCTCTCCAGAGGACCTAGGTCAGGGCTCTCGTTCCCAGGACAATGTTGTTCTTGCATTCGATGTTGTGCCCTTGGAAATTCAAGCACATGAAATGAGATCCAGTGATGAAGAAGACCTAGATAATGTGGCTCTTGATGCATTCATAAGTAAGCGGAGGGTTGTGTTCACCCCTGAGTCTGAAACCAAATGAACTACTACCAGGCTTCAAGTTAAGGTGGCCTACAATTCTACCCTTCAAAAGAGCAAGGAGAGTAGTAAGAAGAAAAGGAGAAAGTTGGTGAAAGACAGTGTACCTGTAAATGATGAGGTGATCCCGGTAGTAGAGGTGGAAGAGGAAACCCCAGATGAACCTGGTTCACTTGTTAGACGGTCTTCGAAAAAGAAGAAGCCTGGTTCAATAGAGAAGGGGTCAACCTCTAGGTACAAGATGAAGGAGGTGGTAAGTGAGTTCTCGATGTCTGGTGAGGATGTGTTATTCAAATCCAAGGGAAAAGGAAAATTCTGTGGAGCGAAGTCCGGCAAACGCAAGTCTGAAATTTTTGAAGAACCTGGTTCTGTGAAGAGAATGAGAAGTGAAGTCACCCATGGCTCTGAATGCCTGAGGCATCAAAAAGTTCTGTTGGGTCATACGTTTGACCCATCAATCTCTGAGATGGCGGGTATGCGCCAAATTCTGGAAATGGTCGAGTTTCAACGCTGGGCGCATTTATTTCAAATTGATGCACCTAAGTATATGAGGATGAGGTACAAAGCTTCTTTGCTAGCCTCTTTCCCGTTGAGACTGACCATATTTGTGCTTTGGTCAATAGAGTAGACATCGTGTTCGATGTAAAGTTGCTTGGAGAGATTCTTAAAATTCCTACAGTTGGTGTGTCCAGTGTAAAAGATGTGTGTCAGTTTAACTTTAGAAATGTCGTGGTAAAAGACAATGCATACCAGAAGGGGAACCAGATCCATAAGAAAGCACTACTCCTTGTCTATCAGCTGCTGTTCGAATTAGTTAACAAAGTTCTATTGCCTCGAGCTGAGAGGAGGTCAGTGACTTCTAAGTCTGACCTGTTCCTGATGGAGCAACTGGACAGTTTTACTCCTGTGAGTCTGCCTATTATTATGATTGAACACATGCAAAAGGTTGCCACCTTCAAAGATGGTAATCATGGCCTTCCCTATGAATTCCTGCTTACTCAAGTGTTTAAATTCTTTGAAGTACCACTAGGGACAAACAAGGTGGGGACTAGGAAGCAGACTTTCTCACAAACAACTTTGGAAGAATACGAGTGCATAGAAAAGAATTAGGAGGGTAGGAAGTAAATCAACCGTCTCACAACTTATTAATGCTCAGAACAGTGCAACTAAGGAAATTCGTCGGTTGAAGGCCAGGAATGCTAGCCTGGAAGGTCAGCAAGCCCAAGGGGTTCCGGTGTCAAATGATGAAGTAGCTCGTTTGACAAAGGAGAATACTGATCTCAGGGCGCGAGTAGAGAACTTGAAAGCAGAACTGCTCAATGAGAAAAAGTCGGGAAATACCCGAATAGACCTCGTTCTCCAAATGCTTGCTGTAGCTTCCAAGCCCTTTACTCCTAGTGCCCCCTAAGTACCCCTTCAGTGACTAGTTTCACGAAATGTTTGTTAAGTTTTCTGTGATGTTTTGGCAGATATTTTTTTTATGTGGTTGGGATGAAACACTACTGCTCCCGTTTTAACAAGTCCAATGTTGTTGTTTGCTTTCTCAAAGCAAAGGCATATTAAAGTTTTATTAATATCAATCCCTATTTTATTATATCAGTACTCTCTTTCTGTGTTTCTATTCTCTATCATGATTGTGCGCACATATGTGACATGAGTTAGCTTAGTTGGACTTCTTTGTGCTGTTATTTTGTCTGTGTTTTTTAATGATGCCAAAAGGGGAAAAATATTATGGCCATCAACTCAGGGGGAACACATGTGTTCTAAAAGGCATACAGTCAGGGGGAACCTGCATTCCCCTGTTACTTAATCTAGTTCTTACTGCTCTAAATCCACTCTATAAATGTTAAGTTTGTCATCATCAAAAAGGGGGAAATTGATAGGTTTTAAATGTTCTTACCTTATGTTTTGATGATCTAACAAACTTACTGTTAAGAACCAGATAGGGAACCTGCTCTACTCGGACTATACTACAAGCTTAACGAATTCTAGCTAAAGGTGAACTGCTACAACTTCAGGAGCTAGGAACCCAAACAAGGATCTGATACCCTTGTGGCTTCCTCATCACAGTACAAAGTCAATTGGTCATAACTGGAAATGATGTGACTGACTGTACTGTTTCTGCCGCACTGCACTGTTTCCAGCGCCCACTCATTCTCTGACCAACTAAAGTACTCACATCATTTCAAGTGATGTGATCAAGGTTTACCTACAATGAGTTTATACAAAACATCACTTGAATGTTTCAGTTTCTCATTCAAGCTGCTTGCCAAAAACAGAGAAATCAAGCCTCACAAGCTTGAAGAACAAAGTTGAACGCAAATACGGACCAGTTCCTAAAGATAGCTTGTTGTTGTCCTAGTTGAGTTGTAACTTTGTGATTGTTCTTATTGTATCTCCTAAACTGCTTAGCTAGAAGCGTTTGATTAGGAATCCTCTTGTAAATCCGTAAACTCCTTGAGTTTATGTTGTGACTCAGTTTAGTCATAAGCAAAAGTATTTGTAACTATAGAGTTACAAAGTGGCTTGTGGTGAGAGCATCACAAGTTAGTAAAAGTCTTTGTAACTAGGAGGTCACAAAGTGGTTTGTGGTAAGAGTACCATAAGTTAGTTGAGTAAAATCTTTGTAATGGAGTCATTTCAAAGTGGCTTGTAATAGGTTGTCTACAAGTTAATGAAGTTGAAAGCCTACAGGTGCAGGTCGTGGTTTTTTTTATCCCCTTGTGTAGGATTTTTCTATGTAAAAATCCTCTGCCTTATTTACTTACTTCTTTATTAGCATTCTCAGTAGAATCTTGTAGAGGACCAATTACTCTACTGATTGTGGACTCACACAAACTAACATGCCATGTATGGTTTTGCACACACAAAGAAAGAAATCTTGGGTTTCTTTAATGTTAGTGACCTGTGTTAGTTGTAGATCTAGAGGAAACAAAAATTTTAAGTAAGATATCCCCACAAACAGCGCCAAATTGTTTGACCAAAAAATATAGATCTTAGTTCAAATAATTAAATTTATGTAAATAAGGATTAATCTTAGCTAACAATAATATCCTTAGACGGAATTTTTAAAGAAGCAATAAATAGGAGGAATGATTCACCCAATAAGGATGGAATAAGTGGATCTTGCTCCTGATAGTGAATGATAGACAAATTCTTAAATATTCGAGTTATTCTCGGATTTGATGGAAAATATGGACAAGAATTTCAATGAAAGGTGATGTTTATATTAAGTGAGAGCAGAATCTTTAAGTCAAAGTGTCTTTTACAGATGAATATCACATGCCCCAATCATTATCTCTTTTTCTATTTATATGGGACATGTTCCTAAGAAATCCTAATTGTACAAGTGTAGAGAATATTCACCAGTATATTCTTTTTAATATCCTAACTTGAAAACTAGTTGTTACAGCTCTGTTAATGGTACTCGACTTCGACCTCGACCCTTGTTCACGCCTCGACTACGGCTTTCGTTGACTTTTCGACCACAGACTTTGCTGCTTCTTGGACCATCTTGACAAACGACGACTTGAAAACTCTTCCCTTAGTATTATCTTGGCCTAAATATTCTAAACACAGACTTTGACCCATACACAAACGAACCCTTAGGTCATTAATTGGAACTATTAAGATGACCTGATCCACATGATAGAGAGACTAAACACACAAATGAAAAACAAAATAGGAACTAAAACGACAATTTTCTCAAAATTTTGTTATTTTTTTGTAACATTATACTTGATGCAATATATATGGAACCAAAAATAAAATAGGAACCAAAACAGCAATTTTCTCAAAATTTTGTTATTTTTTTGTAACATTATACTTGATGCAATATATATGGAAGACAATTAATCTTACTCTATTACAATGTCCAATTACTATACATAGAACTTGTTCCAGATTCTATTTGCTAACGTCAGTTTAAACAACGAAAACTTCGTCCTAACCTTTTAGATGTAATCAAATATTATCTGCTAGGGGTTGGTTAATTGATGAACAAAGGGTAATCTAAGATTTAGCTATATATAATCTGCGAGTTTAGAAAATACGATCTTATTATATGTATACATTTAAAACAGATTTCTTATGTGTTATCTATTTGAACTAAAAGTAATAAATTCAGTTAAATTTACAAAACCCATCCCAAGTCTGCCTTTATATATCAAGGTTACGCCATATATGCTACCACTACTAAATGGGAACTACTTGCCTTATAAAGAGTCTCTCTTAGCCAGAACAAGTTGATAAAAGTTTATTTCAGAGGGTTATTATTAATTATTTTTCTATTAATCAGCCAAATGTTGAAAGAGCTAGTCGATCATTATAATTATTTAGAGAGAAAGAAACAAATAAAAAATAACAGACACCACGTAGAATAAATAGGTTAGGAGTAAAGGAGAAATGATATACTCCTAGTTAACTTCCTTTTTTTCTTTTCTTTTCTCTTTATTTTTTTTTTGTATAAAGAAAAAGAAATGGACATTATTTAACACTAATACTCTTTAAAGGTATTGAGATTATAGAGTTGGTATACGCTGCTATATTGTATTTATTTATATTGTATTGTAATTGAGTTCATTAGTTAGTTAGTTAGCTTAGACAGTTAGCAGCCGAATTAGTTACAGAGGTAGTCTGATAATTAGCAGTTGCACTTTCTTATTTCTTTTTCTTTCACGTGTATAAGTACACTACTTAACTAATTGGAAAACATACAGAATTTTCCCCATTTCTATCATCTCTCTAGAATTTTCTTTTCCTCCCACCTTGTGAGCTCAAGGTCAGCCAACAATGGAGGTTAGTTTGTCATCTTAGCTACATTTTCAACATGGTATCAGAGCACAACTCTAATTTCTCGACATAAAACTCTCTTCATTTTCATCTGTCTATTTTTTCATCCCACAAAATTGGAAAATTTAAAGTTCATAGTTCGTCGGAAAGGTTTTGAAATTTTCATCTGATTTCTTCAAACTGAGGAATCAATTACTCTAATCTTCTAAGAATCTACTTCAACTGATGGCTGGAGACAAGGAAACTCAAGCTACAACTAGTAATTTGAATTTGACTAACCCACTGTACATGCACCCGTCGGAGAGTGCCGGAACGACACTAGTTCCTGCTGCTTTTGACGAAACCGGTTATAGATCCTGGAGAAAAAGAGTTCTTAGAGTTCTGTAAGTTAAGAACAAAGTCAGTTTTACTACGGAAAAGTGTAAGAAACCTAACGCTGATGTAGAAACCTATGTTCAATGGGCTCGTTATGATGATATGGTTACATTGTGGATTCTGAATTCACTCTCAAAGGATTTAGCGGATATTCTACAATATGTCAATAAAGCTAAGGAATTATGGTAGGAATTGAAAGACATATATGATCAAACTAATGGAGCGAAACTTTATCAATTGCAAAAATAGATTAGTGACCTCAGTCAAGGGGCTTTGGACATCAAAGGATATTACAAGAAAATGAAAAGACTTTGGGAGGAACTGAACACCTTGAATGCACATGCACAGTGCAATTGCCAATGTACTTATGGTGCAAAGGTAAGAATGCACAAAGCTGAGTAGGATCGAAGATTAATCCAATTCTTAATGGGCCTAATTGAGGTTTATATAGTTGTGAGAGGTAGCATATTGATGATGAATCCATTGCCCAGCATAGCACAGGCCTTTTCTATCCTTATCCAAAAAGAAAACAGAGAGAAGTCAGACCAAATAGCAGATTGGTTATGGAATCTAGTTCATTGAATGCAAATGGACCTGGCAATACCAAATTCAAAACCGACTACAATCAGAGGGGAAGCTGTACTGGGCACAACTCATACAGTTCAAATAAGTCAAGTTATCTACCTGCCAAGTCTCAAATGTTTTGTGACTATTGCAAAAAGTCAGGACACACCAGGGACACCTGTTACGGAAACCATGGTTTTCCACAAGATTTCAAGTTCACAAAAGGGAGAAATGCAACATCTACTACAAATGTTCATGCAGACTGTAGGGCTGGGCATATATCGGGGTAAAACCGATAACCCGAACCGTTAATTGTTTATTGGGTTATCGGTATCAGGTTATTGGGTTAACGGTTCGATAACGGTTTAGAATTTTTTTTTACTATTGGGTTATCGGTTCGGGCCTCGGTTTGCCAATTTTATTAATGGGTTAATCAATAACCCAATAAGAATTAATAAAATTACAATTTTACCCTTAAGTATATACAAATGCTAGGGCTTCAGTTCATTCTCTCTTATTCTTTCTCAATCGCACTCTTCAATTGCTTTATCTTCATTCTTCATAGACCTTACTAGTTACTCCTAGCGTAAGTATTTAGTATATTATATGTGAATTCTTCTCTTTTTTGCTTAACTCCAGTGAATTATTTTCTTTTTTTTGCTTAACTCTAAATTGAGTTATCTTATCGGGTAAACTGATAACCGAACCGATAATGATCGATAACTGATTAACTGATACTCGATATCGATATATTATCGGTTCGGTTATCGGTTTATCAAATTTGTAAACCGATAACTGATATGCTAAATCAATAATATTCATAACCGAACCGACTGATGCCCACCCTAGCAGACTGTAAGGAGGTGGAAGATGGCAATCACAATCAGGGACTTCAGAACCTGAAAAAGGAGCAATACAATCAATTACTCAGACTACTGGAGAAATTACCAGAAGAAACATAGGAGAATGCCCCAACAACATAACTTGTGGAGCTGCAAATTTTGCAGGTATTCTGGCTCGTTCTACCTATAAAGAGATTGCTGAAACAACTGTGTGTAGATTTTCTAAATCAATTGCTGACTTGTGGATACTATATAGTGGAGCTTCAAGCCATATGACATATAGAAAATCCTTCCTAAAGAATATTAGAACCTTTTCCTATCCTTTCATAATTACTTTACCTAGCGGATATAGGGTGAAAGTGACAGAAAATGGAGATACATTTCTTGGTCCAATGTTAACCTTAGCCAAAGTGTTCTATATGCCTAGTTTCAAATAAAACCTCATTTCTATTCATTCCTTGACAGATTATCCCAACTGAACCTTTGTATGATGTTGGCCCCTTCATTGAAGAGGCCTCTGAAAATTGATAAAGCAAGGAGTAGCTTGTACTTCATTTGCCCTAAATGTCACAGTTGTTCAGAGTCTATTTTAGCTTCTGTTCCTGTTAATCTTTTTTTTTCTCATTTTTGTTTTCCCGCATTAACTGATGTTGTGAATACAGGAAAGAGTCGCAATCTACCTTCACTCTCTGTCAAATGTAAATATGTCATCACATTCACACAACAATGTAAATACTCTTTATTCAAGCAATAAAGTTGACTCTTCATTTAATGTGAGTTCTCTTATGTTGTCTTCTACATCTTATAAAAAGAGTGTTGAACATCTATGGCATAGTAGTCTAGGCCATTTACCCTTTGTGAAAATGAGAGTGCTTTCCTCTACACCTGCTAACTTTTCCCCCAAACAGCCATTCATTTGCTCTGTCTGCCCCATGGCAAGACAAGCAATGTTGCCTTTTCTCCAGAGAACTTCATCCACCACCAAAATATTTAAACTTTTATACATAGACTTATGGGGTCCCTATCACATAGCCACACATGACAATTACAAATATTTTATTACTATGGTTGATGATTTTAGCAGATCAACCTGGACATACCTTCTAAGTAGCAAAAGTAACATTCTTCAAGCCATCAAGGCTCTTGTTTCCATGATTGAAAATCAGTTTAGTGCCTCAGTTAAGACTGTTAGGTCTGACAATGAACTGGAATTTGTAAACAATGAGGCTATGTTGTTCTTTCAAGAAAAGAGCATAATTCACCAAAAAACCTGTCCATACACACCGTAACAAAATGATGTGGTTGAAAGAAAACACAAATACCTACTAGAAACAGCTAGACTCTTACTTTATCAGACTAGATTTCCCATAAGATACCAGAGAGAGTATATACTAACTGCTACATACTTGATAAATAGACTGCGCTTTTCAAATCTCAACAACAAATGCCTTTTTGAGCTTCTTTATAACAGAAAACCAACTTATTCATACCTTAAAAGTTTTGGTTGCTTGTGTTATACCACCACACTTAAACCTCACAAAGACAAATTTGAACCAAGAGCCATTCCCCATGTGTTTGTAGGGTATCCTTTTGGAACCAAAGGATATAAGGTCCTTGACTTAGCCACAAAGAGTACATGTGTCTAGAGATGTTGTGTTTTATAAAGATGTTTTCCCTTTTACCATTTCACGCGAGCATCTTCTTTTCCTTATGTATTGCATGATAAGCTATAACTCTTCATGTCCCAATCCTACAATGATCGCACCTGATGATCATTGTAATCATAATAGAGAAGCATTAACTTTGTCATTGATAGTCCTATATCTAAAGGCACACATTCATCAGACACAGAACTCAATGTTAATCAACCAAACACTACACAACATAGAAGATCATGCAGGACCCTCAGTACCCCTTCACACATCAACGACCATGTCTATACATTGCCCAATCTGCAACCAGAAAATCACTTAAGCAACAATATAAACCTTGAACATCAATTAACCCCCAATTCACTTACTATTCTTTTCTCTAACAACCATTATGTGTCTTTCAATACACTGAGCCACGACAATCACCAACTAGTTAAAAATATTTCATGAGTGTGAATCATACTCTTATGAGGAGGCATCTTTGAATCTTGCCTGGCAAGTAGCAATGCCACAAGAATTTGAGACTTTATATACTAACCATACTTGGGATTTAGTTAAGTTGCATGCACGAAAGAAATCCATAGGGTGCAAATGGATGTACAAAATAAAGCACAAAGCAGATGGAAGTGTGGAAAGATACAAAGCAAGACTTGTGGTGAAGGGATATGCACAGGAAGCTGGGATTGACTATACAAAAACTTTTTCCCTAATGGTGAAGATGACTATTGTTAGGGCCTTGATCAGCGTTGTAGGGAAGAAAGGATGTGATTTTTACCAGTTGAATGTGAATAATCCATTCCTCCATGGAGATCTACATAAAAAAGTGTACATGGAAATCCCACAGGGCCTGATGGTAGAGAACACACAACTTGTGTGCAGACTAAGAAAGTCTCTGTATGGCCTCAAACAAGCCAGTAGACAGAGGTATGATAAGCTGACAGAGTCCCTGTATTCTAGAGGTTTCAAACACTCAAATAATGATTACTCCCTATTTTATAAAATGAAGGGTAATTCATCAGTCTTTGTAGTTGTATAATGTATATGTTGATGATATGATCCTCACTGGACTGATTTTGAGAAAATCAAAGCACTGAAGACTTATTTACACAATCAGTTCAGAATAAAAGACTTAGGCATGTTACACTACTTCTTGGGGCTAGAGATGCTCTATAAGTATTATAGAGTGTTGATTTCCCAATAAAAGTTCAGCACTGACCTATTGAAAGAGTATGATTGTCTGGGGTACTCATATGTTTTATCTCCTCTTGATTCATCAACCAAAATGAAAGCTGAAGAAGGTACCTTACTTCCTGATCCATCTTATTATAGAAAGCTAGTTGGAAAGCTCAACTTCTTCACAAACACAACGCTGGATATTGCATACAGTGTAAAACACTTAAGCCAATTTATGCAAGTGCCAAGAGAGCCTCATCTTAAGGCTGATGTGCATGTGCTTAGGTACCTAAGGGGTGATCTTACTCTAGGCATCTTTCTGTCCAATGATCCTTCTTACAAAGTCAGAACTTACTTTGATTCAGATTGGGCAGCATGTCCTGATTCAAGAAGGTTTGTAAGTGGGTATCTTGTACTCCTTGAAGGTAGTCCCATTAGCTTGAAATCAAAGAAGCAGACTACTGTTTCATTGTTTTCTGCAGAAGCAGAATACAGATTATTGAGAAAGGTGGTTGGAGAGTTGGAATGGGTGCAGAGGTTATTAGAAGAATTAACAGTTCCATGTAGTGATCCTATTCCAGTTTTTTGTGATAGTCAAGCAGCTATGCACATTGCTAGGAATCCTGCGTTTCATGAGAGGACAAAGCATATAGAATTAGATTGACACTTTGTGAGAGACAAGCTGAATGATGGTCAGATTACACTTCACCATATTTCTACTCATGATCAGGTAGCTGACATTTTAACAAAGGGTCTCACATGGATCAAGCACTCAGATCTCCTCAGCAAGTTGGCAGTGAGTGCCTCACCTCTAACTTGAGGAGGGTATTGAGATTATAGAGTTGTTATATGTTGTTGTATTGTATTTATTTGTATTGTATTGTAATTGAGTTCATTAGGTAGTTAGTTAGTTTAGACGGTTAGCAAATTAGTTACATGGGTAGTCTGATAATTAGCAGTTGTACTTTCTTATTTCTTTTCTTTCACGCGTATAAGTACACTACTTAGCTAAGTAAAAAATATACAGAATTTTCTCCATTTCTATCATCTCTCTAGAATCTTCTTTTCCTCTTGCCTTGTGAGCTCAAGGTCCGCCAATAATGGAGGTTAGTCTACCATTTTAGTTACATTTTCGACCAAAGGAATATATATTTTGTTAAAACTCTAAATTCTATTCACCGAATTCCAGTGACTTTTAGATCAAGCTTAACATTTTTTTTATTGATGACTCTGTCCCACTCGTTTTCCTCTTCTCTTTTCTTTTTCTCCCCAAAATTTAATTTATGGAAGAGAAATGAGAGACAACTTCTCCTCTCTTCTTACCTTTTTCTCCTCTCTTAAAAACCATGACCATCCACAAATACGGTTCTCATGAAATGACACTTACCGGAATTAAAATTCAGTTGCTTCCTTGTATTATGGGTCCAAAATTCTAGTATATGATTAAATTACCCTTATATTTTCCTTAAATGAGTAATTAATGATAATATGCCTTCTTGGTGTAAAAAGAATAAAATTATATGGAGAAAACAGTTTTTTTGTCTTGATTTTCTAAAATGACAAATATTTGAAACAATTCTCAGCTGAAGTGACATATAAAAAGGACTGGAGGGAGTATTTTCATTTGTGTTATTTTGATCACTATTATTATTCCATAATAAAATGGACTAAGCAATTTAAGTTTTATGCTATAGTTAGATATAAGAAATTAATGTAGATAAAAAGTATTACAAGTTGTAAATTTCATTCATATAAAAGTGACAAAAAGGGCACCTTTAAATATCAATTAAAATTACTCACTTAGATTAATCTTGTGAAGCAAAAGAGTCTATGTTGAGATAGATGGAATAAAGACGATTTCTTCCTTGTAGGCATCATGCACCCATGCACGCGGAAACTAATTCGACATTCTATGCACAGTACTCTGTTCTGTTTGTTTTATTCTTACTAAGATGGCTCAAATTTAATGCTTCGTTTGCTCAATTTTATTTGGCACTATTTTTTATTAATTCATTTTAAAAGAATGATATATTTCAATATTTTCTTAAGAAAAAACTTTTATAGCCATACAAATATTGTATATGCCATGTTTAAAATCACAAATTTTAAAAAAAATGTATATCCACAAATGTTATGGAATATTTGTTAGGACCATAAATTGAAAAAATCTTTATGCTTTATTATATTTTGTGCCAAGTTAAATTATGACAACAAAGTGAAACGGAGGGAGTAGCTCCAAGCATATCAATTATCGTGCACTAATCCACTTATTCTCCCAAACCAGTGAAAATACCAGCAAGAGGATACACAAAATAAAGGAGAAATAGAAGCCACTGGTGAATTAGAAATTCATCAAGTCAATAAAGGAAGCACTAGTGAATTACTAAGGAGATGGAAGAACAATCTCTTCGTACGAATTATCAAGTGCTCATTCCTAAGTCCTAACAACAAAGAACTAAAATACAACATGAACTTCAACAAACTAAAATGAAAAACAAATTCCTCTAATGCTAAAACAACAAAGGGAAATAATTCATCAAACATACAAGCAATGAGACTTTAATCACCACAGAAAATAAAGAAATCATCACAATTTTTTTTGTGCCAACCTAAATGGTCGTTAAGAATAGTCCTGTCAATAAAACTTATTCGTGGCGACTCAAAAGAGAAGCATTATAGCTTAGGCACAAGTGAAGTCAGATGGTAGGCTTTTCCCACAAGTATTAATAAGCAAGCTTAGTGCAATGGGAATATCAATGTTGATTCCAAGAATGTTGGCTTTCAGTGCAGTGCAAAGGCAAACTGCAGCTTCAAGATCCAAAAGTCCACCTAGTACGGAACAACAAGGCATGTCCGGTGGGGTTCCGATGACGGCTCCGATGGGTCCGTTCAGCACCTTGGCACAAACACCTAGTTTTAGGGCATCTCTAGGGCAGTGTCCCTTTGATGGGCTAGGGTTAGGATTTGGGTTCGGGTTCGGATTTGGTTTTGGAGTTGGTGGATTATTATTGCAGCCACTCCAGCAGCCACTTACAAGGGTAAAGAAAAGAATGTTAAAGAGTAAAAAGAGAGTAACTAAGTATCTCTTTGAATCCATAACGAAGCAGAGGATTTATGTTTTGTATATTAGTACGGAGTACTATTTTTTAGGTTTAGTGTAGAGAAAATGAAGTGCGTATTTATAGGCAAATTCGTGGAGGCATATGAACCCTAGAATTTGGCATGCATGCAGACATGTGAACTAATGCTAGCCTGGAATAAAGGTGGCAAATAATTTAAAGCAGAGAGATTCTGGCTCAAATTACTTTGCAGAACTTTGTCTAGACATTTTCTTGAAAGTTTATAGTGTTTGTGGACTGATATTTTATCAAATTTTGGGTATCACAAGACCGACCAATAGGTACAGAAAACACACCCGTGACTACCCAATTGGCATTGTAGTTCGTGTCATTCTTTCTAAATTGCAGATTTCATCCACTTGAACGAATGATGCAGTGCTTCAACAAATAGGAGTATAGTTTTCAAATTATTTTTTTTCAAAATAAGAATACTTTTTTAGTGTTAGGTCCACAATGGGAGTAGATGAAGTAAGAAGTAGGGGAAGATTCAAGATTTGATATTTATAAATTTCGATGGCTATCTCAAGTTAACAATAATAATTGGATTTATAATCAAATAGTAAAAAATATTTAGTAATTTTTAATACAAAAGCTAGTGGGTTTTCACTTTTCAAGAACTCGTATAACAGCAGGCTCCATCCATTAAGACAATTCCACCAAAAAGTGTCCTGCTTCCACAGGAAACCATGTTCCTATTTGGACCACGCTCATTCTTTCTCTTAAAATATTCTTCGTTAAGGTAGAAAAGTTCTATTGATAAGTTAAGAGATAGTGTATATCTATGCTTCGTTAATAGCTTTATTCTGCTAAGTGCTAATCGCTTTCCATTATTAAAGACAATGTTTGTTCAGTCCGTGAATGATTCAACTGAAAATGTATTTTAACTTAATGCATGTGAAAATCTTATCTTGGTGGAAACCAAATTTCAGAATACAACCGCACTCAACCCTTGAAATTTCAGTAAAAGAACTTCTTAAGTTAATGTGTACTTTATTGATATTGTGCTCGACACCCCTATTTTTTTTTTTTTTTTTGGGGGGGGGGGGGGGTTTAATTTTTACACTTACAGTTAAAATTTGTTTTACACTAAATACAATTCATTTATAAGTAGTTGTTTATAATAATCACTGCCAACCAAAAACGTTCCTTATAGGCTTATACTAATAGTTTTCGGTGTCAATGGTAAGTGTACCAGCTCGTGGGAACTCAGTCATCCAATCTCAATTTTCAGTTGGAACCACTGAATTGTTTTATTGCTAATTTAATAAACTTCTTCTGCGGCCCTGTTTCGAATTTTGTTAAAAACGTATGCAGCCCAATATTTTATAGAAGAAATAACCTAAATAACCACCCACCCAACCGTTTAAACTAAAAAATAGTCAGCAAATATCTAATATATATGTAACCTGTATATAATCAGTTTATAATCTATGTAAATAAAAAATACATATAATCTATGTATACCAGAAAGTAAACAGCAAATCCGACCAGCTATTTGTATAAAAATACCTTTTATAAACGAAACTCCAATTTAGTTGACTTCATTTTTGTCGGGGTCCAGTTTCGGTCGAGGCTACCTTTTTGCTCCAAAATGTTGTTTTTTTTTTACAAAAATAACATTAATAAGTGTAAAAAAAAAAAGTTACCATTCTATATATAGCGCGATTTTAAACCGCGTTATACTTTAACGGTGTTTTAGCCGTTAAAGTATAGTGCGGTTTAGAACCGCGCTATATACGTATAGCGCATATCTTAACTGCGTTATATATATAACACATGAAATCACCACATTATACATGAAACCATTGGGCGGCCCAATGGTTGAAGGGTAGTTATGAAGATGGTTTTGTCCTTGATGTACAAGGTTGAATACAATCCAAAAAAAAAAAGAAAAATATCTGGACATCTATATTATATTAAAAGGAGAATAGTGAAGTATGTGATTAAGTCAAGTGGCAAGCTAAAAATAATTAGGTATTTACAATTTAAATATAGAAATAATTAGAAATTTCTAATTTAAATATTATCATATAAGGGGTAATATTATATGCCAATCAATATTCTTGATTTTTATCATATTGATATATAAAAATTCTTAACTAAAAAATAAATTTTATATTTTGAATCTAGAGTTAATCATACTTATTTGTAATTATCATTTAGTAGGCCTTTAAACATTAGCAATACCGTAATTATAGGGCAAGATGAAATTAGACTATTTGATTAGTCAAGTCAAGTGGCAAGATAAAATATTTATTTGATAATTCAAAATATTTTGGACTATTCAAAATAAAAAATTATTTAAAATTTAAATGTAGAAATAATTAGGTATTTACAATTTAAATATTATCATATAAGGGGTAATATTATATGCCAAGCAATATTCTTGATTTTTGTCATATTGATATATAAAAATTCTTAACTAAAAAATAAATTTTATATTTTGAATCTAGAGATAATCATAGTTATTTGAAATTATCATTTAGTAGGCCTTTAAACATTAGCAATACCGTAATTATAGGGCAAGATAAAATTAGACTATTTGATTAGACTATTTGATTAGTCAAGTCAAGTGGCAAGATAAAAAATTTATTTGATTATTATCATATAGGGGGTAATATTATATGGCAATCAATATTCTTGATTTTTATCATATTGATATATAAAAATTCTTAACTAAAAAATAAATTTTATATTTTGAATCTAGAGTTAATCATACTTATTTGTAATTATCATTTAGTAGACCTTTAAATATTAGCAATACCGTAATTTAAATATTATCATATAAGGGGTAATATTATATGCCAAGCAATATTCTTGATTTTTATCATATTGATATATAAAAATTCTTAACTAAAAAATAAATTTATATTTTGAATCTAGAGTTAATCATACTTATTTGTAATTATCATTTAGTAGGTCTTTAAATATTAGCAATACCGTAATTATAGGGCAAGATAAAATTAGACAATTTGATTAGATTATTTGATTAGTCAAGTCAAGTGGCAAGATAAAAAATTTATTTGATTATTCAAAATATTTTAGACTATTCAAAATAAAAAATTATAAATCTTTTTAGCTTGCCACTTGACTTAACCACATGCTTCACTATTCTCCTTTTAATATAATATAGATGTCCAGATATTTTTCTATTTTTTGAATTGTATTCTTTTTCTTATCTATTGAATAATATATGTTTGCTAACTAATTTAGAAAGAAAGATATCAAAAAATAAAATAATTCAACCAAATATATATATATATTATTCTCTTATGAAAATTTTAACTATAAAATAAAACTTATAATTCTAATTTGAAAATAAAAGGCAAAAAATTATTTTGTTTTACGTATGACAGAAAATAACAACTATTAAAAGTATTGGTTGATTTTTTAAAGAAATAATAAAAGGCTTCTCTATTAAAGTATTTATATCTAAACACTTAAACCAAATAATGAAAAAATGAAAAAGAAATAGGAAAATACAAGAATGTTGGTGTAGGGATTTGAACCTTGTACCTCAAGGACAAAACCATCTTCATAACTACTCTTTAACCATTAGGCCGCCCAATGATTTCATGATCAATTTGGTGATTTCATGCATTATATATATAACACAGTTAATACATGCACTATACATATATAGCGCGGTTTAAAATATAGAATGATAACTTTTTTTTTACACTTATTAATGTTATTTTTATCCAAAAAAATAACATATTGGTTCCGAACTCTAGATATTAGGCCCAATAAACTCTCCACAATTAACAATGCTTTTGGGGAAAGAGGAAACATTTATAGAAAACTTTATTTTGCTTGATCCTAGTTTAGCCACTCTTTCAAATGAAACCATGTTACATAATAGTATAAGCTAACTTGAACTTTTTAAGATAGTTACGGCAGATCAGAGTATTATTAGCATAGACTTTTAAATAAATACAACAAATGATTTATCATAAATTAATCTGAAGACGAAAACATATTATTTCACTAGCAAGTAACGCATGAAGTATATCAAATTATCAATATTCTATATTATGATAAAGTTCCAAAAAACAACTTCCATTTGCTTTTAGAATTATTTATGATGAGAAATACCACAAATGCTCACACAGTGTGCTACGGTTGAATTCATCGGTAGCATCTTAGTCTGAATTCCTTATTTTGCGGGCAACATGTAGATTCAGTTGGGTCAATTTTACTGAACAGAACAAGTATAAGATTGATCGCGCCCAATTATACCTTATAAAAAGGATACGCGGACGTTGCAAATATAATCTGAGTATTTAGCCTAGAGTTAAACCCACAAGGAATTAACCTATCAATTACTTTCGTTGGATTTACTAAATTCTCCGGAATCAACTTCCCAAATGTTGTCAATAACAATTGATGTTATTTCTACTAACTAAGAATGAAAGTAAATAAGCAACTGAAAACTAACTATGATTAAGTTGTAAACAATTAAGAGAAGGTTCTAAGGTTATGATTTCCCCTATTGATGGAATCCCTTCCGGTTATGTTTCATATAGATTCACCAAATCATCTCTATCAATCATGAGCACTCCTATTACCGTAAATCTCTCCCGAGTAATCACGATAATTTACTAGACGTACTCTCCCGAGATACACTAGCTGACTTTGTTTATTACAGCTCACTTTAGATTGCACCCAAGGCTTCGTTATCCCTAATCCCGCCTTTAAACCCGCAGTTATTGATTCCTCATATACTTTGGGAGTGGTGTTATTCAACAATTACCTAAATATGCACTCTCCCCCGAGTTATGCACACTAAATAGGCACAGCTAATTGAAGATCCTGTCAATTAACTACAACAAACACGTAGTTGAACAAATAGAGATTAAACAAGATAAAAGAGATTAAACACCTAGACTAAGGAATTAGCTACTCATGACAAAACAAGATAAAACTACTAAATTAGTCATAATGGATAATTGCAAGAAAATAAAAGAGATAAAAAAACTCTAATGTTTGGTTGATCTTCTCACACTTGTTCTTGCCTCCAAAGTATTCTAAAAACAAGCTTCAAAAATTCTTGGGCGAGTTTCTAAAGCTTATAAGGGTTTGGAACAAGTTTTCCCGAATTTATACTTTGGTCCCCAAATTTGCTGACGAGTGAACAGTGCACCGCAGTAGCGGCAGGACCGCGGCACGACCGCGGTGAATGTTGAGTATTCTGCCTCGCCTCTTGATCTGCTGCGGTTACACCGCGGTCGCGGTAGAATTTTTGCTCAGTACATCTTTTTGCTTCTTTCGGTATTGCTTGAGTGGGCGTTTTCTTCACATTATTGCCTCCAAAACACTCTGTGGTTCTTCCTCACTTAGAATATTCCCTGCGAAACAAAAGAACACCATTTAGAGCATTTTGTTGGCAATTTGCCTATAAAACAACAATAAAGCATGATAATATTAAGGTGTAAATATCATCTATATAGCCTAATATCAAAGATCAAGGTATCAGTTTCTCTGTACAATTATATAAAAGTTGATGGTGTTGGAACTAAGAAAGGATTTGTTTCTTGGCATCAAATCTTGTATAAACAAATGTAAGCTTTGGTTGTCATCGAAGCAAAACTAGTTCTTGTGAGTCAATACTGACCACCAAAACTAATATTCCCTCCGTTTCACTATATGGTGCAGTTTGAATGAGCATAGAGTTAAAAGAAAGACAGACTTTCAGAACTTGTGATTTTTTGTAATATAAAAATTTATTATTAAAGGTAAAATGGAGAGTTTAAATTAATTATTTTTAAATTTAGAAATGTGCAATTCTTCTATGTGGCCTTGTAAGAAAATAATGCCACACAAAATGGGAGTAATACACTTGCCATATTTCACAATACATAAGCTTTCTCTTTCTTTTATGAGTCCTGTGACGGAAACCAGACAAACCATACAATTTATTACCATTAAGAAGACTTACAAGTCCAAATGCAAAATAAATCGTCAATTAGAAGATAATCTCCAAATATAATCCAACCAGAATCAAGCTCCCATTTTCTAAATTATACTTGGTACAAGAGATGGTTTCCACTAGAAATATTTCAATAAATAAACAAGAGTAGTTTATTACAAACTACAATAATTTGACGTGGGGATCTTTGGCCACATTCATGAGAAGAATAATTTTAATCTTATTAAAGTTCTGGTGATCCCACTTGCTCTTTCTTGTGTAGCCCGTGACTAGATTATTAAGCTATAGTATGCCAAGATCAAATCAAAAGTATCGTTTAAGCTTAGATGGCTAGGGCTTCACCCTTCCTTGTCAAGGTTTGCTCAAATTGCCTTTGGTTTTCTTTTGAGTAACGCTCTGGCATTCTTGTATTACGGGGATTTTCTTTCATACTTTGACGTTCAAATATGAATCTCCTATATGAAAATCATGACATGTAGGCTTTAGCAAGCTCAAATTGGTTTACCAACCTTTAGAAATAGACCACAAAAAGGCTATTTCGTTGTTGATTATGCATATAACTTTACTCCCTCTGTCCCAATTTATGTAAAAGTATTTGACTAGACACGAAATTTAAGAAATAAATAAAGAAAATTGAAATTTTTGGTCTAAAACAATCCATAAAAAATTTTGGTTAAAAATAACCTCATTAAGGGTAAGAAAGTTAAAGTACAATTATTACTAAATAAAAAAAGGTATCATTCTTTTGGCACTGACTAAGAAGGAAAGAATGCCAATACTATATGAAGTATTGCACCTTTTTACTCCTTTTGAAAGCTCATTTCATACATCCATGTAAAGGGGAGTTATCCTACTTCTGGCCAATATGTAGTCTTAGCTGCACACTCTTATATGGCATTTGCTACTTTGTAGCTCGAAACAAGAGGTAAGGCCATAACCACTACTTGTACTCTCTATGTTTTGCTCTACGGTATTTTTACCCAAGAAACACTAGAGTGATTTTTCATTAAAAAGAATAAAGGGTCTAGCTAGTGTGCGATAAACTACAATAACATAATTATTTTTGATACTGTCAGCATACATAATATATCACCAATAAAGCTACGAGATAAGACAATTACTTGAATTTTAATATTGAAACTCAACGTGGAACATGGAAACCAGAATTAATTCCTTCTTCACATACCTCCAAGATCTACCAAAATATGCTTCTAGCCAGCTAAAATTCCTGGCTTACACACATGAGTTTAAGAATGTTTTCTCATCATTTTTTTGTCTCCCTCCTTATACATGCAGCCTATAAAAGCAAGCCATTTATCTTTTAATTCTTCATTATCATAATTCAAAACATTTCTCTGTTATCCCTTTAGCTAGCAAATCTTGCACTAGCTTTGAGATCAAGATGGCCAAGTCACTAGCCCTCTTTGTTATATTCAATATCCTTTTCTTCACAGTAGTGAGTGCATGCAGCACTTGCCCAGGCCCTAGCCCTAAACCTAAACCTAAACCAAAGCCAAAGCCATGCCCCCCTCCTCCTTCTTCTCAAGGCGGGAAATGCCCAACTGATGCCTTAAAACTAGGTGTTTGCGCTAATGTGCTTAACGGTTTGCTGAATGTTACCCTGGGAACTCCACCTGTAAAACCATGCTGCAGTCTTATTGAGAATCTAGTGGATTTGGAGGCTGCTGTCTGCCTTTGCACTGCCCTTAAGGCTAAAATTTTGGGCGTTAACCTAAATCTCCCTATTTCCCTTAACTTACTGCTCAATGTTTGCAGTAAGAAGGCTCCAAAGGGATTCACTTGTCCCTAAATGCTTCTGACTTTTTTTTGTCTTTCTGAAGTTGGTTTTTGATTTTCATTTGTTTAGCAGGTTGTGATATTCGATTTATCTCCTGCATTAAACTTCTCGTTAGGTGCAAGGTTGTGGTTTGTATTGGATTGCTTAGTGTTGGAACAGGCTCTTGAACGGCCAATTGTTTGTATGCCCTTTGGAAATAAATATATTTCTTGGTATGATTTTTGTACAGTATTCATATGCGTCTCTACTTATGATGTACATATTTTTGTTTGTTTGGGCACGATTATTCCATCTTTGGTCTCAGAGGACATATATCGAGCACCTTGTGGCTTTCAGAAAAATATAACTTGCTCATTCTAGTCCATTACAGATAACATCCACTAGCTATAACTAAGGCAAAAGAGCAAATTTAGTGCTAGAAAATCATAATTGAGAGAAAACTGCATCTAGCATTCATCCAAGTTAGAAACTTTTTTTTCTTTTTGGGTTTACATTTCATTAGAAAATGAGGAAATATGAGATGGGATGAGGACGATCACGTTCTAAATTTAAAAAGTTGAACTTACAGGAATGTGGCAAATTAAACTGCGAAAGCCTCTGCTTTCTATTCAGCGGTAAGGGCTGCAACGGAATTGAATTATTGAGAGGCTGGATTTGGAGAGACTTAGGACTTTGGAGATTGCCGACGTCGGTTCCGATGTGGTGAGGAGAAGAAGAAGAATTGGGAGCCTTGATTTGGACCAAAACCTAAGAAAATTTCGTGTGGACGTTTTCTCTGGCATGCCTTTTCTTTTGATTGATTTATTTCTGTATTTTTTTTTTCCGGGCTAAAAGAGTAATGAGGAAATATTTTTAGTTTCCCGCTTAAATCTTAGTGAGACATTAACGAGAAATATCAGTGTTCTGTTTTTTTTTTTTTTTTTTAACTCAAACAAAGACTTTTATGAAGTTAAATCGGCAATCAATAAGTTTACGGGAGCATACTTTCAGTTAAAAAACAAGCATAATATTTTGATTCTCTTGCCAAATAATGAGCAACTAGATTTACAAAAAATTATATATTCCTTTGCTAACTTTCCCATGGTGTAGGAAAATCGTTTTTATGATATTTTATAATAACATTTCGACAACTAGTTGTCAGGATTTCCACCTTTGGAAAATCATGATTTTCTATGCCAAATATGCAAGACGGGTCAAAATTAATGTGCAATCAGGTTCCTTTGTTGTAATAGATAATTTGTTTTATTTCAAGATTAATTATAAACTAGTATTAAAACCCCGCGCGTTGCGCAGTCAATATTAGAACTATTCATTATTTTAATTATAATTTATCTTTTTAGTATATTATATCATGTTATTTTAATAAAATTTAATTGGAATTTTACTTCTCAATACAACATTTCATTAACTAAATTATATGAAATTAAAGAAAAATGAATTATATAGTCATCGTATAATAATTTTGTTTCTTATTTTTTTTATTATAATTTTTTTTATTTAATATTATTACACTATTAATATGACAATTTATTAGTGTGTCACTTGGTTTAATGTCATTTTCATTTTTGCTTCTCAAAAAATATTTTTAAATTTTATTTTATTGTTCACAATTCTGTAATTTTCTAAATTTATCAATAATATGTGTATTATTTACTTATTTTATTTTATTTTTCTAAATTAATTCAATGTTGAAATATCCTCATATTATCTCTGTTTCATCTATATTTTTTCTACTATAATATTATAATTATTTTTTTCCATTTTAAATTTTATATATAATCAAAATATTGTCATATATAAATAAAATTGTAATTTTGAATTTTGTTTTTTGAAATATAAACAGAAAAGTAATTTTACTATTTTATCATATATTTATTGATAGTTTTAATAATTGCTATTTAGCATTATTTTTCATAAGCAAATGAACTTTTGTTTTATCTCAACTCAAATATTTCTATCTATAAATTCAAAATCAAATTATTATTTTTATCAAGAAAATATTTGGAAATTTTTTGTAGATATAAGTTACCATATTAGGAAGAAACTGCTTCTAAATTGAATTGATAGTTTTCTTTTATTTTCTTCTTTTCATTTTATATTTAAAATAATTTTAAAACTCTAAATTTGTAAACTCAAAGAAAGTAACTAATTATTAACAATACATAATGCATAATTTAAATTTTTAAAAATATAAATTCAAAAAAAAAACTAATTATTACCTAACCTAACTAACTTTGTCCTAAATTGTCATTTAGCCTATTGTGAAGCTTTTTACATATAATCAAGATACTATCATATATAGATAAAATTATAATTTAAATTTTTTTCAAAATATAATAGAAAAGTAATTTTACTATTTTTTCATATATTTATTGATATTTTTAATAATTCTATTTTGTATTATTTTTCATAAGTAAATGAACTTTTGTTTTATCTTAACTCATATATTTCTATCTATAAATTCAAAATCAAATTATTTTCTTTGTCAAAAAAATATTTGGCAGTTTTTTTATAGATATAAACCACCATATTAGGAAGCAACTGCTCCTAAATTTGAATTGATGTTTTTTTTTATTTTCTCCTTTTTGTTTTTTATTTTAAAATACTTTCAAAACTCTAAATTTGTAGATTCAAAGAAAGTAATTAATTATTAATAATACATATTTAATTTTAAAAAATTTAAATTAAAAAAAAACTAATTATTATCTAACCTAATTAATTTGTCCTAAATTGCCATGTGGCATAGTGTGAAGTTGTTTAGATATAATTGAAATACTATCAAATATGATTTCCACCTTTGAAAAATCATGATTTTCTATGCCAAGTATGTAAGACGGGTCAAAATTAATGTGCAATCAGGTTCCTTTGTTGTAATAGATAATTTGTTTTATTTCAAGATTAATTATAAATAATAAATAAAATTCTTTACACGATGTATATTAACTTAACTTAAACTCATGTTAACATAGATCAACTGGTGCAGATATTCCTAACACATTTACTTATCACCATTTACCATTAAGCAAATATTTCCTCCTTTTCGCCGTAAGTGAATCTTTTCGGATTACGAGGTAAAACTGATTAATATTTTGTGTAAATAATATAAATTTATATACCAGGATAACTTATCTTTTAGAGGGGGAAATAGTATTCCCAAGATAAGTTATTTCAAGATAAAACAGTAAAATTGACAATTTCAGAATTAATACAACATACTAAACAATCAATAAAAACTATATCAGGATAATTAATCTCAGCATAATTAGTTCCAGCATAACTTATTTTCAAACCAAACGACTTCCAAGAGTTTAATTTGACTTTTATGATAATCGGATTGTTTTTGAAGTACCAGTAATTCATTATCAGTAATTAAATTAATCGGTATAATATTAAATTAAATTTTCTTAATGAACTAATGATAAGATTAATGCATAATCTTACAATTTTAATCATTAAAACATTTAATTTGGGACATATAGACTAGTTACTATGTTTTTATACGTATATTCATGCAAAAAATATATATTGACTTACCATTAGTTTGGGAGCAGCTATACTGTGCCTATTTCTCTTTGATTCATTCACCAATCCCATCCAAACTCACGTGGGGCTTAGGGTGTGCTTGGTATGAAAATGTTTTTTAATTTTTTTATGTTTGGTTGACTTAAATGTTTTGGAAAGTATTTTTCTTATGCCAAAATACATCGATAAACCTTTAAAGTTGTTTACACTTTTCACTTAGACACTCAATCTTAAGTCCGTTCCATTTATACACTCTAACCACATGTCAAATGTTGTCATTTAGACACAAAAAACTGACATCGCAAGACAGTATTTCTTACATTTTTCAAGCACATGAAATGGCCCAAAACACAAACTCCTCATTTTCCAAATGCTATCTACTCTCTCTGTCCCCTCCCTCCCCAACCCCACCCACCCCGACTAATCTTTATCTTCGAAAATCACAAAGCTCAGGCTATGAACATTGATGATATTTTTCCAGAATTCTAAACAAATGCTTTTCTCTCTCTCTTTTAAGAATGCTAGCTCTTTTGAGCTAGTTTTGACCAAAATCTAACGATTTTAAAGCAAATTTTATGAAAGCTACTCATTATTTTAGGTATTTTTGCTCCGATTTTCGACTTATCATTAACATCTCTTCTCAAAAAAATTATTTCATTTTTAATTTAGAACTGGGTTTTCACCAATGTAAATGGGAATAATTCTCGTAACTTTCCTTCAGATTTTTGTAATTGGGTTCAATTGCCACTTGAAATCTGTAAGTGTATTTGGAATTACATTTATCATATATGCAAAGAAATCGCAGATCATTAAGGAAGATTAATAAAGAGTATTCCAATATATATGTTTAGATTATTAATTTGTTACATGAAATCTTAAACTAATTAACTTCATTGTCTGCTTCCACACTTGACAAATTTAGGGAGGAAAATAGTGGCGGCGGAGAGTTTCTTAAAGGAAACGAAATAGGGAGGAGGGGTTGCTGGGGCAGAAGACAAAAGGAAGGGGTTTCATCGCGGAAGATGACCGGGGGGGGGGGGTGCATTCTTGTTTTTCTTTTAACATTTTTCTTTTGTTTTTAAAAGTTTTTTTAAAATTTATTTAAGTTAAATCCACGTGTCCGCCTTTTATTTGTCACTTTGGTATGTAAATTACACACATCTCAAGTTTGTGTCTAAATGACACATTTGAGATGTGGTTAGAGTGTTCAAATGGAACAGACTTAAAATGAAGTGTCTAACTGAAAGGTGTGAACAACTTTAAGGGGCTGACATGTATTTTGCCTTTTCCTTCAATTGGAGGAAATGTTTTCCTTATCAAGGGAATGGAAAATATTTTCCAAAACTCCTTCTCAACCGTCCCCACCATCACCAACCCACCCCACCTCCTCTCCAAAAACGGTTTTATTTTTTTTCAAATTTCAGTTTTTCTGTTAACACCCCCCCCACCCCCACCGCAAAAAAAATTATTTTTTACCTTAATTTTTTTTTTGCAATTTCAATTTTTTTTTCGTTTTTCTGCATCACCCACCCTAACCCTCCCTCCCCCCTCCCACGTGCCCCCTGCCCCCCACCCCGCACATTTTTTTTTACTTTTTCTTTTATAATTTAAATTTCTATTTTTTTTTCGTTTTACTGCTCCCCTCCCCCTCCCCCCCCCCCGAAAAGAATATTTTTTAAATATATTTTTCAGTTTTTATTTTTTTATTTATCGGTTAAAAGGTTCAAAATTTTACAAGTTCCAAAATTATGAGTTCGGAGGTTTATGTGTTTGGAATTATACGGGTTTAGAAATTATAAAGTTTACGGGTTCGAAATTCCGCGGTTTTGAAAGCTTAGCGGTTCGAAAGTTTATGAATTTGTGGGTTCTAAATTATTTATGAATACTCTTGAGAAGCTATTTTTCTTAATTTGCGTACCAAACACCTGAAAATAAATAATATTGTCACACCTCCTTTTTCCGCACCCGCGAGGGGTGAAAGAGTTTTTTCCAATTAAAGGACAATCGAAACGGGATTTGTTTGTTTATTTCAGAGTCGCCACTTGGGAGATTTAGGGTGTCCCAAGTCACCAATTTTAATCCCGAATCGAGGAAAAGAATGACTCCATATTACAGTCTGCATACCAGAAATCCGGATAAGGAATTCTGTTAACCCGGGAGAAGGTGTTAGGCATTCCCGAGTTCCGTGGTTCTAGCACGGTCGCTCAACTGTTATATTCGGCTTGATTATCTGATTTTATACAAATATGAACTTATGTGCAAATTTTATCTTTTTACCGCTTTCATAATTGTTATTATTATTTTTACAAGAATGTGAACATTGTTTAAAACATGTCTTTGGATTACGTCACATGAAATGCACCGCAATCCGGAACACATTTTTATTCAATATTTTGGGATTTGGATTTGAGTCGCATGAAATACGCACCTGAGTTTAAGAAGATAACATTATTAAATACGCGCCTAAAGCGACTAGCGTATCATTATTTTGGGTAGGGCCGTGAAATTTGCTAAAACGGCTCCTCCCGAATTCTAAGCAATTAAATGTACATTTATTGAGGGCCCCACAATCTATACATTTTATTAAGCGAGGCTCATCTCATTTATTTTAAATGGACAAATCTTAAAGCGACTACATTTTTCTATAAAAATTAGTCTCTAAAATAAAGAAAGAAAATCCTAATTAATTACTAGCTTTTTTATTATTTTAAGAAAACATGACATGCTAATTGCTAGATTAATACAAATATTGATGAAAAAAGGAATTTTACTCAAAATTTCGAAATTATAAATAAAATAAAAATTCGACAACTAATATCCAAAAGAATCAAATACAACTCAGCATTGTTATAAAAAAAAATTATTGAGATTATTCACAACCATTTGAAACTAGATTTAACCATAATTACTAAAGCTTATTAGAAAGTTTATTAGACTTAAACGTTCTTCTAATCTTGCTTGAACTCAAATCATGCCTTAATGCCTAATTTACGAAATTTAATTTAAATTCATGCCTTAGCTAAATTTAGCTACTTATTCATGATTAACCTACTGTTGATAATCTTGAAACCTTCATAACTAGTGAATTAACCCGTTTTGCCAAACCGATTCATTAAAGACTAACTTATGTTATTTTTTCTTATTCCAATTATTATTCAGTAATACATGAAATAGCTTAAATACAATCAACAAAAGGAACAAAGAAAAACAAAATTAAAACTTCAAAATTTCATTCTTCATATGTATTCATGCTTCCACATTATTAGCTTGCAATAGCTAGTATTACAGTCGTGTACCTGGTATTGGAAACAAAAGAAGATGAAGATGAGAATCAGCAGCAGTAATAACAATACAGCACAACAACAACAATCCAGCAACAGTAACAACCCAGGAACAGAGTTTGCAAACCGGTGGAGTAGTAATCCCAAAACAAAAGCTTCAAGCTTTGATGAAACAACCACAATTAATGCTGATTTCAAACAATGAAAGAAAGCAGAAGATTTTTTTTAGTTTTTTTATTTGATTTGAAATTTTTAATATTTTTCGAAATTTTTCTTTCTCTCTTAAATATTCAGCTCTTTTTTTTCTCTCTCTCTATCTGTCCGTTTTTTTTCTTATTCTCCTCTAGAAACTCCCTCTCAAAATCTGATCAAGTTTCTCTATTTATTTTCCATCCCAAACCCTTTAATCCATTAATAAAACCATACTTTCTCCTACCAAACTCATTATCTTCCCACTCATCCCCCACTACATTAAACAAATATATCAAAACCAACCCATTACATCTTGTCCCCCATGCCTAACATAAACAATTACCATATTCCCCTCCACTACATTATGTCTTGTCCCCCATTTATATTAAACAATTATATCAAACCCCACTCCATTACATTTTGTCCGCCATGCATAACATAAAGAATTATTCAAAATGTTCAATTCCCAAACTACCCCTCCGACCTTATTGCAATTACCATTTTACCCTTGAACGTACTGCAAATTACCAAACTACCCCCATCAGCTATAACCAATTCACCTAATCAATCTTAACCGAAATATAGCCAATATGATCAATTTCTAACAATGTTCAACAACAAAATTCAAACTAAATGATGAACAACAAAGAAACAACTAAAATTATCTTGATTGAACAACATCTTTAACAACAAACAAACCTACTTTCAGATTCAACAACAACAACAACAAACAAATATATTCAGATTTCTAAATTCAATAATCATTTGAACTTAAAATCTAACAACTTTACAACCAACAATTCCTATATTAAAACTAAACAAAATCATGAAGCAAACTGAAGAAATAATCAAAAATGATAATCAACAATCGAGAAGATCAAACTATACTAATTTCGGATTCAAGATCAATCAAACAAAGTATGAACATAAATGAAAAGATTCAACAAAATCAAATCACAACTTAAACTATGAAACTCGATTCAGACCAAATATCATCAAAATAAATATTGCGTGACTAAACTAACACAGTTCTAGATTAAGCCTAAACAAGAACAAATGAACACTGCCAACATACTGAATGAAAACAAACTAACTTCATATGCAAGAAAATGATGAACAATCGACAAGAAAGGAAACCAAACATCACACAAAATGAAATCATCCGAACCAACTCAATATTAGCAAAGATACTATACATTTTACACCTAATAATCACGAATGACAAACCAATCAAACTCAAATTCGATTAAACAAAAAATCTAATTTTTACAACCCAGATTCAACTAAGAAGAAATTCGAATTCCTTAAACCATAACATTTAAACAGATTTTAGCGGCTCTTATCTCACGCGCATATAGATCCTAAAAATGAGAAAGGGAGATGAGACGGACCTTAATAGCCTTTAACACTCCGCAGACCAATAGATCGAACAAACGACGGGCTACGACGACGAGGCGGGACTGGGGGTGAATGATGACTGTGATGGGGTAGCCATGGCTTGGGTTGTCGTGGGCTGCTGGGCCGTCATGGTGGACGTTCAGCCATGAACGATGGGGCTGGGTTATTGGTGGATGGAGATGGAGGATCGTTGGAGCTGTTGGTCGTCGACTGTGGAGCTGGACGTCGACGAAAGACTGGTGGTCGCCCGGCTGTGTCGACGGAGCAGGCTGGCTCGTTGGAGGCGGGGGGAGCTACTGGAGATGGTGAAGCATCCATGGACGAGCTTGAGCTCGCCATGGAGGAGACAACGACGAGAAAGGCGGTCATGGTGGTGACGAACGACGTGAAGACGACGCAGCAGTAAGGTTCGTTTTTATGGCTGGACATGGAGGCTGGGGTGTGGGGGGGGGGGGGGGGGGCAGCCATGGATGGAGCTTGGTGAAGCTTGGAGAAGAAGGAGAAGATGAAGACGCAGCTGGGTCGTCCATGGTGAAGGTGAAAATGAAGCCGTGAGGGGTCGTTTGGACGTGAGAATGAAGGGTAAAGGGCAGCCATGGGAGGCTAAGGCATCCATTGGAGGGGGCTTGGGGAAGCCATGGTTGTGTGTTTGAGCTTTTTGGAGAAGAAGAAGATAGGGAGGGAGGGGCGGATGGTTTTTTTGTTTTTGTTTTTTAGGGTTTTGTTTTGTTTTGTTTTTGAAATGCAAGATAGGGGGTGTTGGGTTATGGATTGGGTTGACCCGGTTTGAAATGGACCGGGTCGTGTGGAAGGATGGACAATTGTTTGGGCCTGGGGTTGAAATTTGAAGAAGTGGCCCAATCCGATTTTTCTGTATTTTTGCTCTCTTTTCTTCTTTTATTTTTCTAAAACTAAATTCTAAAAATCCTTAAATTATTATTAAGAACTAAATTAAGTTATAAAAGCGCAAATTAACTCCCAATAACAATTAATGCACAATTAAGTAATAATTAAGCATAAAATTGTATATTTGGACATTAAATGCTAAAAATGCAAAAGATGCCTATTTTTGAAATTTTTAATTTTTGTAAAACAAACTTAATTACTAACAATTATAGAATTAAATCCTACATGCAAAATGCGACATATATTTGTATTTTTTATTAATTTAACAAATAAACATGCACAGACAAATACAAATAGTTATCCAAAAAATGTCACAAAAATTCTCAAAATTGCACACCAAGGAAAATCATTTTATTTTGCATTTCATTGGGAGTAATTCTCATATAGGGCAAAAATCACGTGCTTACAGCTGCCCCTCTTTGCTCGAAGACACGAAGGGTTTTCGTGCAAAGATAAAGTGAGCGATTTTTGCCCATCCGAGTACTCCGTGTGAAGCATTTTTTGAAAAAGATTTGACCGAACCTTTGCTTCAGAGGTTTCCTACATATCCTGGGCTAAACAGGAATCAGGTCAATGTAGTTCGGGAAGTTTTGGTAGTTGGGACTACCGTGGGACTGCAAGGTTACTGTTGTTGCCTGCTATTACCACTGCTTACCGATCTCCTTGTTACACCGTGTTTAAAAGAAAACAAGAAGCTAGGCTAGACTGCAATTTGTTCTTGTTGCCTTGCTTTCTTGTCGGCTTGTGTTTCCTCCGGTGCTTTTCTTCCGTGAATTTAGGGATGACACTGGCCCTTTGCTTTTCTGAATACCAGTTTTCATCATTTTGCTCGGTCCGCTGGGGATATGGCTTTCTTCATTAAGATTTTCGGCGTTTCCTCTGGGGATACGGCTTTCTTTATCAGATTTGTTATGCTGGGTAAGATTTATTGTTCACAGGTCGCTTCTTTCAAGACGCGTCTTTTCTTCCTTTTGACTCATGCGCTTGAATTTGTGCTGGGACCTCTTGTTGCAACCTTCTGCTTCCCGGTACTGGGGATTTTTATTGTAACCTTCTGGGGATTCCTGTTGTAACCTTCTGCCTTCCGGTGGGGTTATTGCTTTCAAGATCTGCAGTATAAGACTGAAAAGTATTCCTCTCGTTATGCAGGTGGGCGCCTGACTTCAACAAACAACTTTGAAAAATAAAAACGCCATTCCTCTCTTCAGGCGGGCTCCTGACTTCAACTTTAAAAATAAAATGCCATTCCTTTCTTTAGGTTGGCGAGATTTCAACAACTTTTAAAAATAAAACGCCTTTCCTCTCTTCAGGCGGGCTCCTGACTTCAAACAAACAACTTTTAAAATAAACGTCATTCCTCTCTTCAGGCGGGCTCCTGACTTCAACAACAACTTTAAAAATAAAATGCCATTCCTTTCTTTAGGTTGGCGAGATTTCAACAACAACTTTAAAAATAAAATGTCATTCCTTTCTTTAGGTTGGCGAGATTTCAACAACTTTTAAAAATAAAACGCCTTTCCTCTCTTCAGGCGGGCTCCTGACTTCAAACAAAAAACTTTTAAAATAAACGTCATTCCTCTCTTCAGGCGGGCTTCTGACTTCAAACAAACAACTTTTAAAATAAACGCCATTCCTCTCTTCAGGCGGGCTCCTGACTTCAACAACAACTTTAAAAATAAAATGCCATTCCTTTATTTAGGTTGGCGAGATTTCAACAACTTTTAAAAATAAAACGTCTTTCTTCTCTTCAGGCGGGCTCCTGACTTCAAACAAATAACTTTTAAAATAAACGTCATTCCTCTCTTCAGGCGGGCTCCTGATTTCAACAACAACTTTAAAAATAAAATGCCATTCCTTTCTTTAGGTTGGCTAGATTTCAACAACTTTTAAAAATAAAATGCCTTTCCTCTCTTCAGGCGGGCTCCTGATTTCAAAACTTTTTAAAAATAAAACGCCATTCCTCTCTTCAGACGGGCTCCTGACTTCAACAACAACTTTAAAAATAAAATGTCATTCCTTTCTTTAGGTTGGCGAGATTTCAACAACTTTTAAAAATAAAACGCCTTTCCTCTCTTCAGGCGGGCTCCTGATTTCAAAACTTTTTAAAAATAAAACGCCATTCCTCTCTTCAGACGGGCTCCTGACTTCAACACCAACTTTAAAAATAAAATGTCATTCCTTTCTTTAGGTTGGCTCCTGACTTCAACAACAGCTGAACATTGATAATCTTAAGAAAACTAAAAAAGAAATGACTCCTTTTTTTTTCAAATTCAAACTTCTTCTTTTTTCAATTTATCCGACTAAGATTTTATTATATTATCTTGGGATAAAAATTCCATCGGACCAAGATTTTGACTCTAGGAGATAAATCGTCAAACTAGGTCCATTTTGTTGTGATATTAAGAGAAAAAATTCATCGGACTAAGATTTGATATCTTAGGAGAAAATTTCATCGGACTAAGATTTCTATCTTAGGAGAATAATTCATCGAACTAAAATTTGGTATCTTAGGAGAAAATTTCATCGGACTAAGATTTGATATCTTATCTTGGGAGAAAAATTCCATCGGACCAAGATTGTGACTCTAGGAGATAAATCGTCAAACTAGGTCCATTTTGTTGTGATCTTAGGAGAAAGATTCATCGGACTAAGATTTCTATCTTAGGAGAAAAATTCATCGGACTAAGATTTCTATCTTAGGAGAAAAATTCATCGGACTAAGATTTGATATCTTAGGAGAAAAATTCATCGGACTAAGATTTGATATCTTAGGAGAAAATTTCATCGGACTAAGATTGTATCGGGAGGGAAATTCATCAGATTAGGACTTTTTATCCTAGGAGGAAAATGTAAAGATCAATGATTTGAGAAACTTACCTTTGTAATTTTTTCTTTTCTTTTCTTTTTCCTTTGTGCTGCTTTGTTCTTGCTTGCTGGGGATAATACCACTGGGGGAGTCTCCTTTCTTCCCCTCCTTCAATTTTTTTTTTTATTTTATTTTCTCTCAACATTGCTGGGGATAAAAGTGTTATCTTCTTGGGATAACGTTGTTGAGGATAACGCTGTTGGGGAATTATATCCCTTCAAATCGATGCTTCATTCTTCTGGAAGTTGCTGGGGATGATAATGACTTTTGCTTTTTCTAAACACCAGTTTCATCTCTTTGGTTCTGTCCGCTGGGGATACAACTCCTTTTATTAAAACTCATTATTTTCTTTCTTTTAATACTGCTGGGGATAACACCAGTTCAAAGACCACTTCCCTTGAGGCTGGTGTTATCTTTATTCTTCCTTGAATGAGTACCTAACTTCCAGAAAATTTTCTAAATGAAAGGAAAATTTTCTGCCCCAGTTTGACAGTCTCCCTTATGGCATGCATTTCTGTCATCAATGCCATTTCCTTTACCTGTTTCAAATCAAACAAAATTTGTTAGTTTAAAACGTGGTGGTTGGTTGTGATACTCCTACTGGGATGGTTTTCCCTTTCTCCTTCCTTGCTGTGCGTTCCACAACTTGTTGGGGATGATATTATTTGTTGGGGATAATCCCTTTCTGCTGGGGATATCCCTCTTCTTTTGTGGCATAGCTCAGAAACTGGCATTTCCCCGACCTTTTAGTCTCGCATGAATTTCCCAAATCATGCTCATTGCTCTCCTTGATTTGTCCACGGGCCTTGGCCTTGAGGTTTATAACCTTTGATTTCGGCAAGGGTATCCCTCTTGACACTCGTCAATCCTTTTGTCAATTCCCTTTTGCTGGGGATATCTTTTTTTTACACTGGCCTCGCGCTTGTTCCTTGCTGACTATACCATTTGGATGTACTAGTCAGATCTCATCTTGGATGATTGGAAAGCTGATGGCCTATTTTGAAGTCAATTCTCACTTGTTCTGACCAAACAGACTCTACTGGGAAATTTTCTATGAAAGGAAAAGATAAAAGGGAACAGAATAAAAAGACAAAGGAAAAAGATGACTCTTTAACAAAAGAAACTATAAATAAAAACCTATCAAATGCAGATACCGACTCTAATAATCATGACATGCACATGTGGCCTATCCTCTGCCATCAATCGTCTTTCAATCTTCACTTGGAGATTCCTCATCTGATTTTTAATCTTATTCGACTTGTAGTGCCCGAAGGGTTTTCACTATCAAGCCTCTCTCATTTTAGTTTTTTTCTCTCAGCTTTCATCGCCTTATGGTTTCCGTAAAGACTTTCACCGATAAGACTCTCTCATTTGTATCACTTTCCAGCTGGGGATTTGGAGTGTTGCCGGTATGACTCTTTCTGCTGGGGATTAGAGTCCTCTCTGCTGTGGAACAGAGTGTTATGTTCACCGGTAAGACTCTCATTTGTATGACTTGGCATCTTTTGAAGACTGATCAGAAGGTCTTTCTTTGGACCGTAATGTGGGTTTTTGGATAGGGCTAGAAAGAAAGGGTATTAAAGGCTCGACAAAAAACAAAATAAATTTGGGGTTCAAAATTACAACCTTCGGAACCATATTTGCTTACAGCAAGCGCAATCCTTACCCCAGTTTCTTGCTTGAGGATTATTTATTTATTATTATTAATTTTTATTACACCATGACCGAGCCGTGAGGCGCCTACGTATCCTCTTTGAGGAATCAGGTCGAACGTAGTTCCCAGTTCTTCTGTTTTCATTTCACTTTCCTTTGTTTTTTTTTGTTATCATTTTTCTTTTCTTTTCTTTTCTTTTTTTTTCTCTTTTTTTTCGTTTTGTTGTTTTCTTTCTTTCTCTTTTTTTTCCTGTCATGCTTGCGTTTTTTAGTCATTGCTACTGATTCCGAACGAGGGGTACGAAAGAAAAATAAATAAGGCTCAAAAGGGGTAACAAAGGATAAAGTATTTAGGTAGAAGAACAAAATGACTTCGTCATTCCAGCCTTCGAAACATGCCCATTGCAAACAACACATTTAAACAAAGATTCGTAGCCTCTTCCGATGGTGCTGGACTTTGACAATTATATTCAACATTTGCTTTTCGTTTGTCATTTCTAAAGCACCATTGGGCGACGCTCTCAGTATCGTTATCATGAACGACCCTCATGCCAATTTGGCGAATCTTGCTTTTAACGATTTTTTTTTGTGTTTAACTTGCCCTAGTTCCACATGACTCGAGCTCTGAATATTCTCAAACCGTCTTTATTTAAATGTTTTGATCACCTTCCCAGGGTTTTATGATTAACTTTTAAGATTAGGCCCAAACTGTGTGCGCATGTCATGTCACTAGAATCGACGTTGAATAAAAATGATAAAAGGACTAAACAAAAAGGAAACTGGAAATAATAAAAGACTGGATTTTGCATTAGATTACCGGTGAAATGGTTTGAATAACAATACAAACGAAACAAACCAAAATAAAATCCTAAAACAACTTGGACAAAACTTAAACAAACCGCTACGACAAAATGGAAAGATAAGAAGGTTTGACACAAGACAATATCCAGATTACAACCCTAAGAATAATCCGGACAACAGAAATGACAACAAAATAAGCCACCAAAAGCTTCTCTCTTGCTAACCAAGGAACAGAGCGTCCTCCCACTTTATCAAAATTGGCATCTTAGCCACTGAGCTTCGCATCAGTATTGTCAAGACCATTACCAGCTTCAATATCATCAACCTCCGTCAACAAGTCCCCAATAGGATTCGAATGCTTCTGTCATCAGGCTTGATCCCCGCAAAGTGTGCTTTTGGATCCTGTAGTTCCGGCTTACCACACACCAACCACCTTCTTTCTTTGTGATTCAAAACAACAGGTTAAAATGGACTCAGTCGGTCCTCATTATTAACAACATCTTTTCCTCGTTTTTTTCATTTTCTTTTTTCTTTTTTCTTTCTTTTTCTTTTTTTTTTCAATTTTTTTTTTATTTTTTTTGTGTTGTGGTCGAATCTTATGGAGATTGCCTACGTATCATGACCACGCATGAATCAGACCTTGCGTAGTTCGGACCAATGAAAGGTAACAACAATGAAACATTTTTTTTTTGAATTATCAATTTTCATAATAAAAACAAACTGGGTCTCAAAGGTTTAAAGATGACCTACAAACTTGAAAATCAAACGACCCACATATTCTAATCAAAAGTTTTACAAACTCAAAAACAAACGGCCAGCTCCCTTTCTCTGTTCGACAAATGCAACCAAATGGTTATTCTTGCAAATGTGGCCACTTCCAAATTTCACATGAATTTTGAGGCCGGGGAGGATTATTTTATGACACTTTACAAACTTGTCCGTTCTTTTACGAAAATAGCCTTTCGACAACGGAAAGATACTCTAAGGCTATTTCGGCAAGAACGGTTTAAGACGCGGCCGAAGCTGACTCGGCTTATTTTTGACTAAAAACCCAAACAGTATTCACCTGACCGCTGAATCTTTGTTTTTTTTTCTTTTCAAATTACAATAAAAATCGGGTGTTGCAAACACGGCCCTTCAGCGCCTCGGGGACGAAGATTTTTAAGGCTGTGTGGGTCAACTGGGCAAAAATCCTAAAAAATGACCCAAAGGTGGCTGTTTATGCAAAGTCAGCCTTCCGGTGTTCTTTTCGGGAACATTCGGCTATGTTTTGACAAAACAGCATCACCCGACTTCTTTATGACAGAATTAAAATTTTGACATGTTTTTTTTTTAAATTTATTTTTGGCTATTTTAGCAAAAAGGGGGTTGGACCCGATGAGGGTTGCCTACGTATCTCACATCCGGTGAGAATCAAACCCGCGTAGTTCGGGCATAAAAAACTATATATATATATATATATATATATATATATATATATATATATCTTTTTTTTTTAAAAACAAGACCATTTTTCATTTTTATTTTTCATGGGAAGGCAAACTATTTCCTTTTCTATTTTTGAAAACGAGACACAACAACGACTCTTTTTTTTTCCTTTGCTTTTAGTAAAACAAACTAATAAAACATTTTTTTTCATTTTCTCAAAATTTCGGCAGAGTTTTGACAGTATTTGGGCATTGGTTTTTTTTCAAAAATAAACAATCAGTTCCCTAACCGCTATTTTTTCAATTTCAAAATATTATTCCTGATATTCAAAAGTCAGTCAACACACAAGTCCGAATCAAATAAATGCGCAAGTAGCAGTAAGTAAGATGCATCAGGATGATCATTTTCATTTTTGGTACACCTGTCCTAGACAGACCCAACCCTTGTGTTGAGCCTCCAAAGTCAAATGCACGTGATGCAAACAAACGTTCCTACTAGGGATCCGGCATGAAGCTGAGTTAATTCTAAGTGAAAAACCTGAGGCATATTGTTCTAGCCCTGGCTTACCCAAGTGGACAGCTTGAGCCGAAGTGGGGGCAACATACCGGGAGCACGAAAGTCTACCCGGCCTAGTTACTTGTCCCAACTTCGTTCTATTTGGTATGACTTCTAATAGAAAGGTGGGCCACGCACACGTGTGCACCATAAATTCAGAAGACTCAGAAAGAAGAAGGGTTTCGTAGCAGTTTTATATACACAATTCAGAAAATATTAAAGCGGTAAAAACATCATTTAGCACATTAGGCATATATCATGTAACAGAATCAGATAAAACCAAATATAACAATTTATCTAAGCTCGAATTTCTAACCCTGAACCAGTGGTTCTGAGTCTAATTCCCCAGCAGAGTCGCTAGAGCTGTCACACCTCCTTTTTCCGCCCCCGCGAGGGGTGAAGGAGTTTTTTCCAATTAAAGGACAATCGAAACGGGATTTGTTTGTTTATTTCAGAGTCGCCACTTGGGAGATTTAGGGTGTCCCAAGTCACCAATTTTAATCCCGAATCGAGGAAAAGAATGACTCCATATTACAGTCTGCATACCAGAAATCCGGATAAGGAATTCTGTTAACCCGAGAGAAGGTGTTAGGCATTCCCGAGTTCCGTGGTTCTAGCACGGTCGCTCAACTGTTATATTCGGCTTGATTATCTGATTTTATACAAATATGAACTTATGTACAAATTTTATCTTTTTACCGCTTTCATAATTGTTATTATTATTTTTACCAGAATGTGAACATTATTTAAAACATGTCTTTGGATTACGTCACATGAAATGCAACCGCAATCCGGAACACATTTTTATTCAATGTTTTGGGATTTGGATTTGGGTCGCATGAAATATGCACCCGAGTTTAAGAAGATAACATTATTAAATACGCGCCTAAAGCGACTAGCGTATCATTATTTTGGGTAGGGCCGTGAAATTTGCTAAAACGACTCCTCCCGAATTCTAAGCAATTAAATGTACATTTATTGAGGGCCCCACAATCTATACATTTTATTAAGCGAGGCTCATCTCATTTATTTTAAGTGGACAAATCTTAAAACGACTACATTTTTCTATAAAAATTAGTCTTTAAAATAAAGAAAGATAATCCTAATTAATTACTAGCTTTTTTTTATTATTTTAAGAAAACATGGCATGCTAATTGCTAGATTAATACAAATATTGATGAAAAAAGGAATTTTACTCAAAATTTCAAAATTATAAATAAAATAAAAATTCGACTACTAATATCCAAAAGAATCAAATACAACTCAGCATTGTTATAAAAAAAAAATATTGAGATTATTCACAACCATTTGAAACTAGATTTAACCATAATTACTAAAACTTATTAGAAAGTTTATTAGACTTAAACATTCTTCTAATCTTGCTTGAACTCAAATCATGCCTTAATGCCTAATTTACGAAATTTAATTTAAATTCATGCCTTAGCTAAATTTAGCTACTTATTCATGATTAACCTACTGTTGATAATCTTGAAACCTTCACAACTAGTGAATTAACCCGTTTTACCAAACCGATTCATTAAAGACTAACTTATGTTATTTTTTCTTATTCCAATTATTATTCAGTAATACATGAAATAGCTTAAATATAATCAACAAAAGGAACAAAGAAAAATGAAATTAAAACTTCAAAATTTCATTCTTCATATGTATACTTCCACATTATTAGCTTGCAATAGCTAGTATTACAGTCGTGTACCTGGTATTGGAAACAAAAGAAGATGAAGATGAGAATCAGCAGCAGTAATAACAATACAACACAACAACAACAGTCCAGCAACAGTAACAACCCAGGAATAGAGTTTGCAAACCGGTGGAGTAGTAATCCCAAAACAAAAGCTTCAAGCTTTGATGATACAACCACAATTAATGCTGATTTCAAACAATGAAAGAAAGCAGAAGATTTTTTTTTAGTTTTTTTTTTATTATTTGAAAGTTTTAATATTTTTCGAAATTTTTCTTTCTCTCTTAAATATCCAGTTCTTTTTTTTTTCTCTCTCTCTATCTGTCCGTTTTTTTTCTTATTCTCCTCTAAAAACTCCCTCTCAAAATCTGATCAGGTTTCTCTATTTATTTTCCATCCCAAACCCTTTAATCCATTAATAAAACCACACTTTCTCCTACCAAACTCATTATCCTCCCACACATCCCCCACTACATTAAACAAATATATCAAAACCAACTCATTACATCTTGTCCCCCATGCCTAACATAAACAATTACCATATTTCCCTCCACTACATTATGTCTTGTTCCCCATTTATATTAAACAATTATATCAAACCCCACCCCATTACATTTTGTCCCCCATGCTTAACATAAAGAATTATTCAAAATGTTCAATTCCCAAACTACCCCTCCGACCTTATTGCAATTACCATTTTACCCCTGAACGTACTGCAAATTACCAAACTACCCCCATCAGCTATAACCAATTCACCTAATCAATCTTAACCGAAATATAGCCAATATGATCAATTTCTAACAATGTTCAACAACAAAATTTAAACTAAATGATGAACAACAAAGAAACAACTAAAATTATCTTGATTGAACAACATCTTTAACAACAAACAAACCTACTTTCAGATTCAACAACAACAACAACAACAACAAACAAATATATTCAGATTTCTAAATTCAATAATCATTTGAACTTAAAATCTAACAACTCTACAACCAACAATTCCTATATTAAAACTAAACAAAATCATAAAGCAAATTGAAGAAATAATCAAAAATAATAATCAACAATCGAGAAGATCAAACTATACTAATTTCGGATTCAAGATCAATCAAACAAAGTATGAACATAAATGAAAAGATTCAACAAACTCAAATCACAACTTAAACTATGAAACTCGATTCAGACCAAATATCATCAAAATAAATATTGCATGACTAAACTAACACACTTCTAGATTAAGCCTAAACAAGAACAAATGAACACTGCCAACATACTGAATGAAAACAAACTAACTTCATATGCAAGAAAATGATGAACAATCGACAAGAAAGGAAACCAAACATCACACAAAATGAAATCATCCGAACCAACTCAATATTAGCAAAGATACTATACATTTTACAACTAATAATCACGAATGAAAAACCAATCAAACTCAAATTCGATTAAACAAAAATCTAATTTTTACAACCCAGATTCAACTAAGAAGAAATTCGAATTCCTTAAACCATAACATTTAAACAGATTTTAGCGACTCTTATCTCACTCGCATATAGATCCTAAAAATGAGAAAGGGAGATGAGATGGACCTTAATAGCCTTTAACACTCTGCAGACCAATAGATCGAACAAACGACGGGCTACGACGACGAGGCGAGACTGGGGGTGAATGATGACTGTGATGGGGTAGCCATGGCTTGGGTTGTCGTGGGCTGTTGGGCTGTCATGGTGGACGTTCAGCCATGAACGATGGGGCTGGGTTGTTGGTGGATGGAGATGGAGGATCGTTGGAGCTGTTGGTCGTCGACTGTGGAACTGGACGTCGACGAAAGACTGGTGGTCGTCCGACTGTGTCGATGGAGCAGGCTGGCTCGTTGGAGGCGGGGGGAGCTACTGGAGATGGTGAAGCATCCATGGACGAGCTTGAGCTCGCCATGGAGGAGACAACGACGAGAAAGGCGGTCATGGTGGTGACGAACGACGTGAAGACGACGCAGCAGTAAGGCTCGTTTTTATGGCTGGACATGGAGGCTGGGGTGTGTGTGTGGGGGGGGGGGCAGCCATGGATGGAGCTTGGTGAAGCTTGGAGAAGAAGGAGAAGATGAAGACGCAGCTAGGTCGTCCATGGTGAGGGTGAAGATGAAGCTGTTAGGGGTCGTTTGGACGTGAGAATGAAGGGTAAAGGGCAGCCATGAGAGGCTAAGGCATCCATTGGAGAGGGCTTGGGGAAGCCATGGTTCTGTGTTTGAGCTTTTTAGAGAAGAAGAAGATAGGGAGGGGGGGCGGATGGTTTTTTTGTTTTTGTTTTTTAGGGTTTTGTTTTGTTTTGTTTTTGAAATGCAAGATAGGGGGTGTTGGGTTATGGATTGGGTTGACCCGGTTTGAAATGGACCGGGTCGTGTGGAAGGATGGACAATTGTTTGGGCTTGGGGTTGAAATTTGAAGAAGTGGCCCAATCCGATTTTTCTGTATTTTTGCTCTTCTTTTATTTTTCTAAAACTAAATTTTAAAAATCCTTAAATTATTATTAAGAACTAAATTAAGTTATAAAAGCGCAAATTAACTCACAATAACAATTAACGCACAATTAAGTAATAATTAAGCATAAAATTGTATATTTGGACATTAAATGCTAAAAATGCAAAAGATGCCTATTTTTGTAATTTTTAATTTTTGTAAAACAAACTTAATTACTAAAAATTGTAGAATTAAATCCTACATGCAAAATGCGACATATTTTTGTATTTTTTATTAATTTAACAAATAAACATGCACAGACAAATACAAATAGTTATCCAAAAAATGTCACAAAAATTCTCAAAATTGCACACCAAGGAAAATAATTTTATTTTGCATTTCATTGGGAGTAATTCTCATATAGGATAAAAATCACATGCGTACAAAGATTACCACTTGTTTTCCAAGAAAACATTTTCTTGGAAAATATTTTTCACGAAAAACATTTTCTTGGAAAATATTTTCCACGAAAAACATTTTCCATTACACCAAACACACCCTTAGTCTACCTTGGTGGACCATTTTTGGGGTTTTTGCATCTATACTCCATTTTTGGATCACAATCGAACCTATACCTACTTTTCAAAAAAGTTTGCAAGCTTACCCACTTTACGATCAACTTCAGACTTGTCGGGTCTAAAGTGAAAAAATTACACTTCAGATGACCTTAAGGCTAGAAAGTCTGATGTGCGACCAACGTTTTCATGCACTTAAGGCCAAAATAGGCCTGAAGTGCAAATAACCCAAAATCAGAAATTTGTTCTTCGAATTTTAACAATCCAATATACGATTTAATACTTAAATCTATTCCAAATAAGCTTAGATTTGAAACATAACCTCCAAATATCATCAAGAACAAACCTCAATCATCAATTTGTCAAAACAACAATAAATCTAACGAACCCATTTTGCAATTAAGAACAGAAAAAGAAGAAACCCTAAGCAATAGTAAAAAATAAAATGCTACAACAGCTGACCACTCTAAAGCATCATAAATCACCTTAGAATATTTTTACAAACACCACATAAAAGCACTGTTACCCGAAGGAGAAGGGAAAAAAATGTATGAAGTTGTTTAAACCGTGGGTAAAAGTTAAAAAAATATTTAAAAAATGGGTACTGTTAAGAAATTTAGCTCAAAGTAACAATATAAAATAATTAAATGAACAAGAATGTAGGGAGCAAGAGATGAAAGATTCTTATTTCATCAAGTGTTTTCCAAGTATGTTACAAAATGACTTATTATCCTCTATTTATAGTACTACATAAAGGTATACCAAAAGAATTACATAAATATGCCATTAAGCATTTGAGATCATGGGGGAGGTATGAGAGTTACAACCATAACTCCATAAGTATTAGAGTAATGAGAGTTATGAAGATCATGGAGAAGAGCTGTGGGTATTACTCAATTGGTGGTTATGGACATCCACCATAATCATATTTTGTAACACTCCCCCTTGTTAAAACCTTACTAATCATATTTTGCAGGCAACATTTAGATTCATTTGGGGTAATTTTACAGAACAGAACAAGTATAAGATTAAGGTAATCAGTTTCTCTGTATAATTATATAAAAGTTAATGGTGTTGGAACTATAAGAAAGGATTTGTTTCCTGCGCATCACATAATGTCCAAACAGATGTAAGTTTTAGTTGTCATAGGACCAAAACCAGTTCTTGTGAGTCAATACTGACCACCAAAACTAAGGAGTATTCCCTTTTCAATTGATATGGCGCAGTTCGACGGGGAATAGAATTAAAGAAAGACAAACTTTCGGAAGTTGTGGTTTAAAATATGCCATGAGATTTCCGTAGTTATAAAAACATGTTATTAACGGTAAAATGGAGAGTTTAAAATTAATTATTTTCAAATTTAGAAACGTGCAATTCCTTTATATGCCCTAATAAGAAAATAATGCCACATAAAATGGACCAAATAGAGTAATATACTTGTCATATTTCACAATACACATGCTTTCTCTTCTTTTATGATTACTGTGACGGAATTAAATTATACAAACCTACATATATGTTTTATTGGCATTGTATTACCATTAAGAAGACTTACAAGTCCAGATGCAAAATAAATCGTCAATTAAAAGATAAATATCGCCAAATATAATCCAACCAGAATCAAGCTCCCATGTTCTAAATTATACTTGGTACAAGAGATGGTTCCAATAGAAATATTTTTTTCAATAAATAAACAAGAGTAGTTTAGTGAGTATAGACACAAGAAAACACTACTAACTACAATAATTTGACGTAGGGATCTTTGGCACATTCATGAGAAGAATAATTTTAATCTTATTAAAGTTGTGGTGATTTCATTTGCTCTTTCTTGTGTAGCCCCTGACTAGATTATTAAACTATAGTATGCCAATATCAAATTAAAAATATCATTTAAGCTTAGATGGCTAGGGCTTCACCCTTCCTTGAAGGTTTGCCCAGATTGCCTTTGGTTTTCTATTGAGTAACGCTCTGGCATTCTTGTATTACGGGGATTTTCTTTCATACTTTGACGTTCAAATATGAATCTCCTATATGAAAATCATGACATGTAGGTTCTAGCAAGCTCAAATTGGTTTACCAACCTTTAGAAATAGACCCAAAAAAGGTTATCTCATTGTTGATTATGCATATAACTTTACTTCCTTTGCCCCAATTTATGTAATGGTATTTGACTAGGCACGAAATTTAAGAAATAAATGAAAACTTTTGAAATTTGTGGTTTAAAATAATCCATAAAAAATTGTTTGGTTAGAAATCATCTCATTAAGGATAAGAAAGTTAAAGTACAATTATTACTAAATAGAGAAAGATATCATTCTTTTGGGACTGACTAAGAAGGAAAGAGTATCAGTATTATTCGAAGTGTTGCACCTTTTTGCTCCTTTTGAAAGCTCATTTCATACATCCATGTAAAGGGGAGTTATCCTACTTCTGGCCAATATGTAGTCTTGCTGCACACTCTTATCCATTTGCCACTTTGTAGCTCGCATCAAGAGGTACGGCCATAACCACTACTTGTACTCTCTATATTTTGATCTATGATATTTTCACCCAAGAAACACTAGGGCTAGGGTGAATTTTTTTTTTTTTTTTTTTTAAAGGGTCTAGCTAGTGTGCGATAAACTACAATAACATAATTATGTTTTATACTGTCAGCATGAATAATATATCATCAATAAAGGTACGAGATAAAACAATTACTAGAATTTTAATATTGAAACTCAACATGGAACATGGAAACCAGAATTAATTCCTTCTTCACATACCTCCAAGATCTACCAAAATATGCTTCTAGCCAGCTAAAATTCCGGGCTTACACACATGGTTTTAAAAATGTTTTCTCATCATTCTTTTGTCTCCCTCCTTATACACGCAGCTTATAAAAGCCAGCCATTGATCTTTTAATTCTTCATCATCTCAGTTCAAAACATTTCTCTGTTATCTCTTTAGCTAACTATTCTTGCACTAGCTTTGAGATCAAGATGGCTAAGTCACTTGCCCTCTTTCTTGTATTCAATATCGTTTTCTTCACAGTAGTGAGTGCATGCAGCACTTGCCCTGGCCCTGGCCCTAAACCTAAACCAAAGCCAAAGCCATGCCCCCCTCCTCCTTCTTCTCAAGGTGGAAAATGCCCAACTGATGCCTTAAAACTAGGCGTTTGCGCTAATGTGCTTAACGGTTTGCTGAATGTTACCCTAGGAACTCCCCCGGTAAAACCATGCTGCAGTCTTATTGGGAATCTTGTGGACTTGGAGGCTGCTGTCTGCCTTTGCACTGCCCTTAAGGCTAACATTTTGAGCATCAACCTTAATCTCCCTATTTCCCTTAACTTACTGCTCAATGTTTGTAGTAAGAAGGCTCCAAAGGGATTCACTTGTCCCTAAATGCTTCTGACTTTTTTTTGTCTTTCTGAAGTTGGTTTTTGATTTTCATTTATTTAGCAGTTTGTGATGTTCGATTTATCTCCTGCATTAAACTTCTCGTTAGGTGCAAGGTTGTGTTTTTTTTTTTTTTGGATTGCTAATTGTTGGAAAGTGCTCTTGTACGGCCAATTGTGTGTGTGAACTGTGCCCTTTGGAAATAAATACCATATTTCTTGGTATGATTTTGTGCAGTATTCATATGCCTCTCTAACTATGATGTACATGTTTTTGTTTGTTTGGGCACGGTTATTCCTTCTTTAGTCTCATAGGACATATACCGAGCACCTTGTGGTGGCTTTCTTAAAAACATAATTTGCTCATTCTAGTTCACTTCAGCTAACAGCCACTAGCTACAACTAAGGCAAAACAGCAAAAATACTGCTAGAAAATCATAATTGAGAGAATCATCCAAGTTAGAAACCTTTTTTTTTTTTTTGGTTTCCATTTCATTTTAAAAGAAGGAAATATGAGATGGGAAGAGGACAATCACATTCTAAATCTAAATTAGTGCTTAAACAAAAAGGAAGTGCTACTAGTTTGTTACTCAGGAAATCTAGTTGCTTTAGAATGGCTTCCCGAGCAATTTGGTTCCATGACAAATATTTAAATGCTGCGAGCAATATTTATATCATAATATGGCAAAGGAGAAAAAGCAGCAGTTGGGAGTTGACTATGCTAAATGTTTTGTTTGGAACATCATGGACACTTAGGATGTCAGAAACATACATATAGGGAAGCAGATCAAAACGGAAAAAATGAAAAGTGATTTCCAATTTTCCATGCAAAATCACAAAAAGCTTAAAAAAAACTGAACTTATAGGAATGTGGCAAATTAAACTGCAAAAGCCTCTGTTTTGTATTCACCAGAAAGGGTGGCAACAGAATTGAATTATTGAGATTCTTGATTTGGATTTTGCCGGCGTCTGTTCCAATGTGGTGCGGGAAAGAAGAATTGGGAGCCTTGATTTGGAGAAATACCTAACAAGATTTCGTGTGGGCGTTTTCTCAGGCATCTTTTTTCTTTTAATTGATTTATTTTAGTATTTCTATTTGGGCTAAAGATTATTAATGAGGAGCGGTTCCTCGAAAAGTATTAACCAAAGAAAAATAAACTTATAATTTCGGGCTAAAATTGAAGTGAGGCATTAGCCGGAGATGATTCGCCTATTTTTCGGCTAAAATAGCCCAAAAATACTTTTAACATAGTGTAATATTATCCGTTTTGGGTCAAGACCGTACAGTGTTCCCCAAAAGGTCTCACACCATTAGAGTATTCAACTATTTATAATATTCCGAGGGTCTCCTAGAAACAGCCTCTCTATCCTTCGGGGTAGGGGTAAGGTCTGCGTACATATTACCCTCTCCAAACCCCACTTGTGGGATTATACTGGGTCGTTGTTATTGTTGTTGTACTTTCCATGAACTTTGTTTACACACGTCCAACATGACCTAATTTAGCGAGGAAGAGTTTCTCTTATGTCTTAATCCCTCATTGAATTTAAAAAAGCAAAGCTTATGACGAAATGAATATATATCGGTTCCTCATTAATTTCGTTGTTATTAGTCCAGTTTCCTTCGCTTAAATCTTGTATGGTAGAGGAAAATAATTTATATGCTGTTTCATAATAACATTTTGACAACTAGTCATATCAAGATGACCACCCTTAAAAAATCATGATTTTCTATGCCAAATATGTGAGACGGGTCAAATTAATTTGCAACAATCACACGAAAATTCACCAATTATAATTTATATACATTATCGGGTAAGAAATTTTTACATCATCAGATTTCCTTTACATATATATTATAAAAATAATTTGTTTTTTATTCAAGCTACAAATTTCATATTTTAAGAAAAATATGCACTAACGATATAAATTAAACTCGTGTCAATATAGATCAACTTGTGTAAATAATCATAACACATTTACCATTAAGCAAATAATAAGATATTTTTAACTACCAAATGGGTAAAATAACAAGAGAGAAGCAATCGTCATATAGAATACTCCTATAGGCTAGAACCAAGTGTATACGAGACTTAACAAGTCATAATTACTACTTACGTATGCAATTTTTTTTTTTTGCAAATGAATCCAAATATTTTGGCAAAGAAATGCAAGTATAAGGAACGTATTGTTTCGCTATACATGTACTACTCCGATAAGAATTTATTTGCATTAGATGCTTATATCAAATCATACAATATTTATTATCGTTAATGATAAACTAAGATGTAAATATGATTTTGTGATAATCAAGTTTGCGAAGATATATGTCATGTATTTATTGAGTTGGTGTAAACATCTAGTACCAGTGGCGAAGCCACATACATGGTCATAAGGGTGGTCAATGACGACTCTTCGTCGAAAAATTGCATTGTATATATAGGTAAAATATTATGTTTTAGAGGTATATAACACATATTAAACACCATTTGTTGAAATTTTTTTCACTTCTTTCAAATTTGAATATACCGTCGGAGAAATTCCTAACTTCACCACTGCTGAATGCGGTTAAGTATTTTCCCATTCACTCCTCCCCAATGTGCAGCGCACTTAATTATTAAGGGAACCAACCGTAATATCAATCTTTCCCTCATTTTACTCCTTAATATCTGTAATAAGAAGGTTTGAAAGACCCCAGACGTCCCTAGACGTGTAAATTCCTTATCAAGCTTTTCTGAGACATCTTTTGGCTTGCTCTTTTGAGCAATGCTCTAGAATTTCAGTATAATTGCCATGTTCGTCTTAAAAATAGCATGGTTGTGTGTTTTCTAGTACGCGACGTGCCGCTAACCATGGTAATTTTGAAACGAGACTCTCTTCACCAGGTACGTCTTAGATCTGATCTATTGACTTGTAAATAAATTTTAAACATAAAAAAATCTGCCTAGGATTGTTATTGTCTTCCGTTGCGTGTTACGAACACCTATAAGCGATCCTTCAGTGGTATCAGTGTCGTGGTTTATTGTGTCTAAAATTTATTTACAAAATATTTTAATATTATATTTGAAGAGTTCAAACCATAACACATGTGTCTTGTGCAATAGTCAAATCGCTTGAATGTTGGTATTATTTTATTGTGGATAAAATATGTATTCATATGACTATTGAGATAGTTCATAACTTGAATTTAAAATTTTGTATTAGATACGACGGGAATCTATAATAGGTTATATGATTCTATTGTTATTAGTTCATGATATGTTAATTAATAATAATATTCTGGCATGGATTATATTTTTGTGATATATGTGATATATAAGATAAACATGTTAGAAGATGTTGAATTTCGTTTTTATGTCACGTACTTGTTCATTATATAATTTTGAATTATTTATTACATGTGATGTAAATTATTTTAGGACTAAGCACGTAGACAACTTGAACTAAATTCACATGCTATAAAAGATTTGATCTTCATGTTATTAAAAATTGTTTTAGTAACAATTCCCTCCTACTAAAATTTGAGTTCTTAAATAATAAAATATAAGATATTTTATTATAGAGCTATCCATCAAGGTAAATAATTTTACTTATTTCTTTTTTATAAGGAGCGGCCTGACTATCAGGAGACTTATAGTTCGAGAATGTGTTAAAATTATTTATTGCATTAGATGTATGGATTGAAAGAATTATTCAATTTTACACTAGATGTCTGGACCACCCGGGGGAGTATAAAATTTAATAAGTTCTTTGCTATCATGATGGTTGAACTCAACTATGCCAATAGGATCGACCTGACTACCAGGGGACTATTTGACATAGAGCTATTTAAGAAAATTGTATGGGGATACAATTGGTAAGAGTACCTACCTTTAAAATATATGTGAGAAACGACTTGACTTCCAAGGGGCTCATACATATTGTTAAAGGATTCCTTTACTCCACTAATAGAAATAAAGATTTCGTAAACTATAATGAGGGTAAATAGTTTAAAATAATTAGTGGAAATATCATTTAGATAAAAGTCCATGTCTTTATGATATATGCAAATATGTTCTTATATTATTGCCTTTTCTTTTCTATATTTTAGATTTCTCAATATGTCTGTTATATCACTGCGCGAAATACTTGAGACCAACAAGTTGGTAGGATCAAACTTTGATGACTGGTATAGAAATTTGAGAATTGTTATCATGCATGAAAAGCTCATTGATGTGATTAATAAGCCTGCAAAGATAATCCTACCAGAGAATGATGTTCAAGGCACCAAGGTTTATCAGAAATACTTGGAAGAATGCCTTGTTATTAAACACATCATTCTCGCTTCTATGAGTTCTGAACTCCAGAGGAAACATCAGAATATGGATCCAACTGCAATTATTGAATATCTTAAGAAGATGATTGATACACAGTTGGACACTGAAAACTCTCTAGTTGGACCCCTTATCAATCATATGATCGTTCTTACTGAAGAACATGAGAAGTTGGGGTACAAGCTTGGTAAAGAGCTTGCTTAGTTAGTCTTTTTCAGTTTTCATTTTTGTTGTAACGACAGGACCGCGGACCGGAACCTCAACGGAACGGCACCTCGATCGGCTCTTCACCTCGGTACACTTCACTATCTCTCTCATTTCCGAACTACACGTGGCCTGATTCCTGTATAACCAAGGATATGTAGGCAGCTCAGATACCAGGGCTCGGTCACATTCCCTCCCTTTCCTTAAGTGTAGTCCGTCCAAGTAATGGTCGGGTCAAAAACACGGCTAGTCGTTCTTTGTCGGAAAACTCTTCGTGTTTCCAGTCAAAGAGGGGCAGCTGTAAGCACGTGATTTTTGACCCTCCCCGAGAATTTTCACATTTTTAGTGTGAATATGTGAAATTGGGTCTAGTATAGCTATTTTAACTATTTTTACTTTATTTCGTTGCAAAAAGAAAAATTACAAAAAAAGTATATATATAAATTTTAGTTTATGTATCCCTCATAAACTTGAAAAAATCAAAAATTGTACTTTATTTTGGTACTTCATATAAATTCGAAAATTACAAAAAATATAGTTCTATTAATGTTTGCAGTCATTATAATTTTGAAAAATACAAAAAATATTACGTCATATTTTTGTCTTTATTAAAGAACGAAATTACAAAAAAAATAGTTTTATTAATATTCTATAGTCATTTTTAACTTTGAAAAATACAAAAATATTACCTCATATTTTATCTTAATATTTAAAAACGAAAATTACAAAAAAATAGTTTTATTAATATTTTTGTAGCTATTTTAAAATCTTGAAAAATATTTAAAAATATATATAGTTTTGTTTAAATACTAGTCTTATTTTTGGTAGTTATTTTGCTTACATAGGACTAGTTAAGCAACGTGTTCCTATTTCTCGGGTCCGGGCAAAAGAATAATATTCGGGTTCAAACTACCCGGTTTTAGGCCTAATTTTCGGACCTAGCCCATAATAAACCGTGTCCAGGACACGTGGGGAACCCCACCACGCGTGGGGGACATATGCCTCGAAACCCATCACGCGTGGGGCTCATTTTCATGGGCATTGTATTACAAAAATACGGACAAAACACATTTTTAAAGGGGGGCTTTTTTGAAAAATGAGAGAGAGGGTACTGTACTCGTCTTCTTCCTAAAGAAAAAAGAGCAAACCCTACGGAATCGATCCCGACTTCCCCCAGCGTCGACCACCTACCCCGTCACCTTCCCCCAGCTCCCTCTCCACCTCAACACCACCACTATGCTGCCCGCAACCCCACCGTCCAAACGCCATAACCAACGACCCCAAAACCCTCGCGTCCAAAACCACCGGTAACCCCCCACGTACCAGCTCCGTCGAGCTGCTGCTCGCTGCATCGCCACCCCCCACGACCAGCTTCCTCCATCGACACCATCACCGGACCCCTAGCCATCGTCTTCTTCTTCAACTCACCGAACGACCCATCCAGCCCCGTCGCTGCTTCGCTCGTCGTCCTCCTCGCACCACCATCTCGTCCAACCACCCCCCGTCGCCAACTGCCCAAACGACCTCTCCAACTGCAGCTTCACGTACACAGGCGTCGCGCCAGAAAAATATAGCAACAACCAGCTCCTTGACACTGTCCAAACACCGCCATAACCATCGCCTTCCTCCTCCTTGAATCCGCCATTGTTGCCGTTGCGAGCTCCACAGTCGTCGACCAAACAATCCGTCAGTGAGGTCGAGTTCCAGTCCAAAGCCCAAAAGTTGAGTCGAGTTCCAGTCCAAAGTCCAAAAGTTGAGTCGAGGTCCGGTTCGTCGAGTTTGTTCCGGGGTTTTCGTTGTTGTTCCTTGTTCGGTGAAGTCCGATTCGAGTTCCGTAGGAAGCACTGTTTGTCGTTCTAGGATTGTCGAGGTTCGAAGGTTGGTGTTCTTCGTCCCTTGTTTCATTTTGTTCGTTTCGCATGTTATGATTCAAGGCAAATGAGAGTATTTGATATTGATGAATGTCGACAATGAAATCTTGTTGTTTTGTTAAAAAATGTTTATTTTTATGGATAGTTACTGCGTGTTTAAAGTGAATGTGAGAATGTATGAACGGTTTGCGAGTCATCTTGGTTGAATCGTTTTTTTTTACCATGGATATTATTATTTATTAGAATCGTTGTTTTCATTTAACCTCAGATGACGTCATGGGTAGAAAATCTTAATTATTTTTAGGCTTGCCTTTAATAAAAATGAGACGAGCCTCGAAAAAAAACGCACAAGCTGCGGGGCCCTCTAAATGTATATATTAAATACTTAGATTCCGGGACGGGTCGATAGCCAATTTCACGGCCTTACCCAAAATAATAATGCGCTAGTTGCTCTAGGCGCGCCTTTAAATAATTTAATTTTCCTAAACTCGGGTGCACATTTATGTGACCCAAATCTAAATCTCAACGGACTCGAAATGCGTCTCTAATCACGGGTATATTGATTATGGCGTGGCCCGAGATGCATTTCCATGACGTTGCAAATCTTTTAAAAAATAAGAATGAGATGAGCCTCGCCGAATAACAACACGAATTGCGGGGCCCTCAGTAAATACTTGTTTTAAATTACTTAGAATTCAGGAGGGCCGTTTAGCGAATTTCACGGCCTTCCCAAAATAATAACACGATAGTCTCTTTAGGCGCGTGTTTAATAATCTATTTTCTTAAACTCGGGTGTGCATTTCATGTGACCCAAATCCAAATCTCAAAACGTCAAATAAAATGCGTTCCGGATTGTGGGTGCATTTCATGTGGCGCAGTCCAAAGACGTGTTTTAAGCGATGTTCACATTCTGGTAAAAACAATAATAATAAAGCGGTTAAAAGATAAATTTGCACATAAGTTCATATTGTATTAAAAATCAGATAAATAAGCCAAATATAACAGTTGAGCGACCGTGCTAGAACCACGGAACTCGGGAATGCCTAACACCTTCTCCCGGGTTAACAGAATTCCTTATCTAGATTTCTGGTACGCAGACTGTAATATAGAGTCATTATTTTCCTCGATTCGGGATTAAAATTGGTGACTTGGGACACCCTAAATCTCCCAAGTGGCGACTCTGAAATAATTAAACCAATCCCGTTTCGATTGTCCTTTAATTGGAAAAAACTCCCCTGCGCCCCCTCGTGCGGAAAAAGGAGGTGTGACAGCTCTGGCGACTCCACTGGGGATATATCCCAGAACCACTGGTTCAGGGTTAAGAATTCGAGCTTAAAATAATTGTTATTATTTGGCTTTATCTATTATCTGATTTTTACATGTTTGAGCCTAATGTGTTAAATGCTGCTTTTACCGCTTTGATATTATTTGAACTGTATATAAACTGTGCCGAAACCCATATCCTTTCTGAGTCTTCTGAATCATGAAGAAGGGTGTACTTCGTACGACTTCTTTTCTGTATAGTGTCAAATCCCAATTTAGAACGAGGTTCGGACAAGTTGCTAAGCCGGTGAAGCTTCTGTATTCCCGGTACGCTGCCCCCCCTCGGCTCGAGCTGTCCGCTCGGGTACACAGTCTAGAACGTATACCCAGGTTATAAACCCAGTATGACAAAACCGCTGCTGGAAATTAAACCCAGAACCACTGGTTCAGGGCTCAAGGATTCAAGCTTAGAATAATTGTTATATTTGGCTTTATTATCCGATATATATTGCATGTTTTGACATAACATACTAAATGTTGTCTTTTACCGCTTTGATATTATCTGAATTGTATATAAACTGTGCCGAAACCCTTCTCTTCTTACCTCCGGGGATGTGCTTACTGGTTGAGACTCCCTATTCTGTTAGTGTCATACCCTGAATAAAAGAGCCTCGGAAAGTTTCTAAGCCGGCTGGCCTTTTGGTTCCCGGAAAGGAGCTCCTTCCTCAGCTCGAGTTGTCCGCTCGGGTACACTGTCTAGAACACCGACCCAGGTTTTTTGAACCTAGTATAACAAAGCCACATGCCGGATCCCTAGTAGGAACGTTTATTTGCATCATGTGCATTTGACTTAGGGGACTCAACATAGGGGTTGGGTCCGTCTAGGACAAGCAACCTGAAAATAATAGACAATCTTTCGGCATCCTATGTGCTACATGTTGTATTTAGTCAAGGGCGTATGGGTCATTTGGTCATTTCCAGCATGATGTTATTTTAATCAAAGCATGGGGAACATTTGTGGAATCCGGGCAAAGAGGGGCAGCTGTAAGCACGTGATTTTTGCCCTATATGAGAATTACTCCCAAAAAATTCAAAAATAAAATGATTTTTCTTTGGTGTGCAATTTTGTGATATTTTGAAGAATTATTTGTATTTGTCTGTGCGTGTTTATTCGCTAAATTAATAAAAAATACAAAAATATGTCGCATTTTGCATGTAGGATTTAATTCTACAATTGTTAGTAATTAAAATTGTTTTACAAAAATTAAAAATTACAAAAATAGGCATCGTTTGCATTTTTAGCATTTAATGTCCAAATATACAATTTTATGCTTAATTAATACTTAATTGTGCGTTAATTGTTATTGGGAGTTAATTTGCGCTTTTATAACTTAATTTAGTTCTTAATAATAGTTTAAGTATTTTTATAATTTAGTTTTAGAAAAATAAAAGAAGAAAAGAGAGCGAAAATATAAAGAAAGTCGGAATTGGGCCTCTTCTTCAATTTCAAGCTATAGGCCCAAAAATGGTCCAATCTTCCCTACGACCCAGTCCATTTCGAACTGGGTCGACCCAGTCCATAACCCAAAAGACCCAAACCCCTTTGTCTTGCATTTTACAAAACAAAACAAAAAAAAAAAAGAAGAAGACAAAAACCCTAAAAAAATTTCTAAACCATCCGCCCCCCCTCCTATCTTCTTCTTCTTCCTCAAGCTTCAAGAAAGCCAACAATGGCCACCCTATCTTCTTCCTCTCCAAAACCTCTCCGGAGATCCTCCATTAAATCCAACCACCCATGGCTACATCGTCTTCATCTCCTTCTTCTTCGTCCGAAATTCCTAGCCCTATCCGCCATTGACGAAGCTCGTCGAGCTCAAGCTTGAGCTCGACGTACATGGCTGACCATGCTGCTTCTTTTCCTCCTTCCGAGCACGTCGAGCTGCTGCTGTGGTTGCTTAGATTTTTTTTTCCCGTCCAAACACCACCTCCGAACGACCCCCAGCCACGCCGGAACAACATAAAACGAACCAAGATGCCATGGCTGTCCGCTCACGCATCTGCTACTGCTGCTCCATCGACGCTTCCGCTGCTCCTCCTTCCTCCGCCGCTGCTTCTGCTTCTCGACGTCGTGCTGCTGCTCGCCGCTTCGTACTGTTGTTGACGACGCAAGGCAGTCCGGTTAAAGTCCGGCAAAGGTCGAGGGTTTTTCGTCAAGTGAAGATCCTGTACGTCGTGAGTTCATCGTCAAGTTCGTTGTTTGTTTGGTCGTTGTTCGTCTTTCGATCCGGTTAGTAGTTTTTGAGTTTTATTTTGTCCGTATTTTGTTTTGATATTTTCGAATCTAAAATCAACAAATGTTTGTTTTGTTTATCGTTTGAATTAATTTTTAGTTCATGTTCATGTGTTATTTGTTAAATTAATTTTCAGATTTTAAAATGGAAGTTTAATTAGTTGTTTTCATATTCATGTCATGTTTGTATTATTGTTTAAGTGAATATTTGTTAGTTTGATGTTTGTTAGATACAAATTGAAATTTAATCAACTATTTCTTCAATTTATTTCATGTGTTTATGTATTGTTAGAAATTGTTAATATTGTTAAGTTCAAGTTTAAGTTCATAATTGTTTCTTCGTCGATCTTGTTATTTGTTTAAAGAATTTAGTTGTGTTAAAGGAATATATTGATTTAATCGTTTAATCCGTCATGTTTGTTGTGTTAAAATAGATTCATTCATGTTCATACTTTGTTTGGATGATCTTGAATCCGAATTTTGTATAGTTTGATTTCTTGTTTACCATTTATGATTATTGCTTGAATTGTTCTCATAATCTTGTTTAAAGTTTAATATAAGAATTGTTTGTTGTAATGTTGTTAGAGTTGATTTTAAGTTCAATATTATTGAATTTAATCTAAATGTACTTGTTTGATTGTTGTTGTTGTTTAAATCCGAAAATAGGTTTTGTTGCTAAAATATTGTTCAATCAAATTTTAGTTGTTCTTTGTTGTTCAATTTGTGTTCATGTGATTTGTTGTTGAAATGTTGTTAAAATTGTGTTCATGTGATATTGTTGTTATGATGTTCATCCGTGTTCATATTGTTGTTTGAACATTGTTAGAAATTGATCATATTGTCTATATTTTGGTTAAGTTTGATTAATTGATGTGTTATAGCTGATGGGTAGTTTGGTAAATTTGTAGTACGTTCAGGGGTAGTTTGGTAATTTCAGTAAGGTCGGAGGGGGTAGTTTAGGAATTGTACATTTTGTAATTGTTTATTTGAAGCATGGGGGACAAAATGAAATGGGGTGGGTTGTGATATGATTATTTAATATAAAGGGGGGACAAGATTTAATTTAAAGGGGAATCTTGCATTATTTTAAATGAAGCATGGGGGACAAAATATAATGGGGTGGTGTGATATGTTTATTTAATGTAATGGGGATGAGTGGAAAGATAATGGGTTGGGTAGAGAAAAAGTATTGATTTAATTGATTAAAAGATTTATGGGATGGGATTATATATATGTGAAGTCTTGAACACAAGACAAGAACAGATACAGAGAGAACAGAAAAGATACGAGAAAAAATACACACACAGATAGAGAAAAAAAACGGACAGAGAATAGAAGAGAGAAAAATTCCGAAAAATATTTAAGCTTTCAAAATAAAAATAAAAGCTAAAAAATCTACTGCTTTCTTTCTTTGTTTGAAATTAGTATTAATGGTTGTTGTTTCATTTAAAGCTTAAAGCTTTTGTTTTTGGGATTACTACTCCACCGGTTTGTACTGGGTTGTTACTGTTGCTGGGCAGTTGTTGATGTTGTACTGTTATTACTGCCGCTGATTCTCATCTTCATTTTCTTGCTTCCAATATCAGGTACATATCTGTAAATTCATGTCATGAAAAGCTTCAACATGACATATTAATGAAGTTCGGGAATTATAATTCTGTTTTCCATTCGTTCAAGTTCATTAGTTTAAAATTTGGTTTTGTTTCAGTTGATTAATATAGTAGTATGTTTGTCGTGATGAATATAAGATAATTGTTACCTCTTAAAGTTCGTATAAGTGTTGTAATAATATCACCTATTTCGGAATTTTCATTAAGTGAAGTCATGATTGAATTATCAAGGTAGGGAACATGACATAAAATGGGCCATTAATTACATCCCGTAATATTGTTAGCTAAATGTAAAGTAGAATGGAAGTATCAAGAAATTACATTATTAGTATATCTTGTAAAAAATCTGATTTTGGTTTAGATTGATATAAGTTGTATGTTCATATATGGCATGATGATGAGTATATATATAATCATATATGGAAGGTGATTTGATATAGCTCGTTACGATGTTAGAGTGTTATGAATGTTTTAGACGGACAATTGTGTTGCATGTAAGGCAATTTTATTCAATCGATTTGTATAATAATTCCCTTTCTTATCAACTTGATGCCTATCTACCATCATAAACAAATTAATCAAACGATTATAACTTTGGATTAAAAAACAATTAATGTAGAAGGTGATTAGGTTTATAGATTATAACATTTTTTTTAGCATTCGCTTCAAATAGAACAATGAAAATTCTTCAAAAATATCACTTCCTTACATCCATTCTTTCCCAATTTTTATACGTAATTTGCATGTTGTCTATTTGGGTAGGCAAATATTGTATTCACTAAATGGTAGTATTAATCACACATTTATTTTTACTCCACAAATTCGAATGGTTTGAGGAATATAATTCATACGCGAAAAACATAAATTGCGACCAACGTCCAATAAATTGTAAATTCTTTTTAAGGAATTTAGAGACTAAAAGAATATTTATTTCTCATGATGTTCACATAAAAATACGTGGATATAATAAACAATTTGTAAACAAATTTATACTACCATCAAGAATATTTTTGTGATTAGGGATACGTTCGCGTAACCTAATTATATTTCTAAAGGCAATTCGGATTATGCGTTCGCGCAACTTCGATCGAATATTTAATAAAAGGGATTTCTCGGAGAATATCATTATTAATTTCATAAAAACCCGAGATGTGAGGTTCACTACTTAATTATACAAAAAGGGCGAATATTCTTGATTTTATTTAAAGCATAATTTCGAAAATAATTATTTTAATAAAAATATTATCTATATTATTGTGTACACGTGCGCGTGACACAACTCCGCATGTTTTAAAAAATATAATTTATAACACGAATATACGTACGCGTGATTCGATTCAAAGAAGGGACTTTAAATCTAAATAGAAGCGGTAACAATAAAATCATGCAATAAAAAATGTATTTAGCAAATCAAAATAATCAAGCCGAATATAACAGTTGAGCGACCGTGCTAGAACCACGGAACTCGGGAATGCCTAACACCTTCTCCCGGGTTAACAGAATTCCTTATCCGGATTTCTGGTGCGCAGACTGTTAAATAGACAGAGTCATATTCTTTTCCTCGATTCGGGATTAAAATAGGTGACTTGGGACACCCTAAATCTCCCAAGTGGCGACTCTGAAATAAAGAAATAAATCCCGTTTCGACTGTCCTTTAATTGGAAAAAACTCCCTTGCACCCTCGCGGGGGCGGAAGAAGCCTTGGAATTCCCTATGTCCCCCACGCTTGCTTTTTGGGAAAGCACATGGGGAACATTTGTGGAATCCAAGAAGTCTTGGAATTCCCATATGTCCCCCACGCTTCATATGTTGGGAAAAGCGCATGGGGAGCATTTGCGGAATCCAAGAAGTCTTGGAAATCGTTATGTCTCCCATGCCACATTTTTGAAAGAAATAACAAATATAAACAATAAAATACAAATAAAAACAAAGCATGAAAATTCAAAAAGATTTTGTATGTTGTCATCATTTTCCACATATAAGAAAATTGTGAAAAAGAGGAGAAAAATGACAGTGTAGAGATATAACTACTTATTTTTAGAGAAAAATCAATGTCCGAGTAGTATCGAAACTCTGCTGAAATTTTGAGAAAATGAAAAATGTCTTGTTAGTTTGTTATATTAAAAGCAAAGGAAAAATAAAAATCATCATTGTTCTGTCTGTTTTTTTTTAAAAATATTAAAGAAAATAGTTTGTTTTGCCATTAAATGAAAATGAAAAAGAGTTTGTTTTTTTTTTAAAAAAAATGTTTTATTTTATTTTATTTTATTTTGTTTGTCTATGAAAATGCCAGAAATAAAAATAAAAAGAGTCCGGCGTTGAATGTGATTTTATTATTTGTTCCAAAAATAAGTACATATATAATCCAAGAAAAAAAAAATTCAAAAGAAAGTTCAAAATTCAAAAAGATAAAATAGATAAATAAAAATCCGAAAATATTTTGATTCTTCTTTAGAAAATTCAGAAAAAAAAACATGTTAGAAGCATTTCTTTTATTAAAGGTAAAATTCCAAAAAATATTTTCTTCTTCTTCTTTAGAATAAAAAAAAAAAGCAAATAAAATTCAAAAATATATCTTAGAAGTGTTTCTTTTAAAAAGAAAATCAATCAAAAATCAAAAAATATACTTCCTTTCTTCTTTTAAAGTAGTTCTTTCAAATTCAAAAAAAAAAGTTAGTTCATCTACTTATCCTTGATCGCCCGAACTACGCGGGTTTGATTCTCACCGGATGTGAGATACGTAGGCAACCCTCATCGGGTCCAACCCCACCTTTTGCTAAAAAGCAAAAAAAAAAAACAAATAATAATAATAATAACAAAAAATACATGTCAAATTTTAGTTTTGTCATAAAGAAGTCGGGTGACGCTGTTTTATCAAGACATAGCCGAATGTTCCCGAAAGGGACGCCGGAAGGCTGACTTTGCATAAACAGCCACCTTTGGGGTCATTTTCAGATTTGGTCCAGTTGACCCACACAGCCTTAAAAATCTTCGTCCCCGAGACGTTGACAGGTCGTGCTTGCAATATTGAGTTTTCTAATTTGAAAAACGACAAAAGAGTCATAAATAAGTCAGGTGATGCTGTTTTGTCATAAATAGCCGAATGTTCCCGAAAGGGACGCCGGAAGGCTGACTTTGCATAAATAGCCACCTTCGGGTCATGTTTAGAATTTTTGGTCCAAGTTGACCCACACAGCCTTATAAATCTTCGTCCCCGAGGCGCTGAAGGGCCGTGTTTACAACGCCAAGTCTTTTATTGTAATTTGAAAAGAAAAAAAATCAAAGAGTCAGCGGTCATGTGAATACCGTCTTTTGTCATAATAAGCCGAGCCAGCTTCGGCCGCATCTTAAACCGTTCTTGCCGAAATAGCCTTAGAGTATCTTTCAGTTGTCGAAAGGTTATTTTCGTAAAAGAATGGACAAGTTTGTAAAGTGTCGAAATAATCCTCCCCGGCCTCAAAATTCATGTTAAATTTGGAAGGGGCCACATTTGCAAAAAATAACCATTTGGTTGCATTTGCCGAACAGAGAAAGGGAGCTGGAATTTTGTTTTTGAGTCTACCAATCTTTTGATTAGAACATGCGGGTTGTTTGATTTTCAAGTTTGTAGGTCATCTTCAAACCTTTGAAACCCAGTTTGTTCTAATATGAAAAAATGTTTAGTATTGTTTATCTTTTAGTGGTCACGAACTACGCAAGGTCTGATTCATGCGGGGTCATGATACGTAGGCAATCTCCATAAGATTCGACCACAACAAAAAAAAAATGAAAAAAGAGAATGAAAAAGAGAATGAAAAAGAAAAAGAAAAAAAATGAAAAGAGCAAAATGAAAAAAAAGAAAAGAGAAAGAAAAAAAAAAGAAAAAAAACATCGAAAAAAAAGAAAAAAAAGAAGAAAAAAGATGTTGTCAATAATGAGGACCGACTGAGTCCATTCTAACCTGTTTGTTTTGCAAATAGGTTAAGGTGGTTGGTTTGTGGTAAGCCGGAATCCTTTACTTGCACATCATGGTGCGCACTTTGCTGGGATCAGGCCGATAACAGAAGCACTCAAATCCTATTGGGAATTTGCTGATAGAGAACGATGATATTAAAGCTGGTAATAGTCTTTGCAATACTAATGCAAAGCTCAGTGGCTACGATGCCGAGTTTGAAAAATGGGAGGACGTTCCGTTCCTTGGTTAGCAAGAGAGAAGCTTGTGGTGGCTTATTTTGTTATCATTTCTGTTGTTCGGATTATTAAGGTTGTAATTGGGATTTTGTCATGTGTCAAACCTTCTTATCTTTCCATTTTGTCATAGCAGTTTGTTTAAATGTTGTCCAGTTTGTGTTAGGATTTTATTCTGGTTGTTTTGTTTGTTTTATTATTCAAACCATGTCGCCGGTAGTCTAATACAAAGTCGGTCTTTTGTTAGTTCCAGTCGTCTTTTGTTTAGTCCTTTTATCATTTCATTCAATGCCGATTCTAGGGACATGACATGCGCACTCACTTTGGGCCTAGTCTTTAAAGTTAATCCTAAAACCCTGGAAAGGCGATCAGACCATTTAAAGAAAATAAGGACGGTTTGAGATTATTCAGAGCTCGAGTCATGTGGAACTGGGGCAAGTTAAACACAAAGAAAACCGTTAAAGAAAGATTCGCCTAAATTGGCATGAGGGTCGTTCATAATAATGAGAATGAGAGTGTCGCCCAACGGTGCTTTAGAAGTGACAAATGAACAAACATATGTTGAATATAATTGTCAAGTCCAGCACCATCAGAAGAGACTATAAATCTATTGTTTGATTGTGTTGTTCGCACTTGGCATGTTTTGAAGACTGGAATGACGAAGGCATTTTGTTCTGCTACACAAACACTTTATCCTTCGTTAACCCCTTTTGAGCTTTATTTATTTCATACCCCTCGTTCGGAATCAGTAGCAACGAAAAAGAAAAAAAAGAGAAAGAAAGAAAACAACAAAACGAAAAAAAGAGAAAAGAAAAATGATAACAAAAAAGAAAAGAAATTGATAACAAAGAAAAAAAAAAGAAAATCAAATAAAAAGAGGAATTGGGAACTACGTTTGACCTGATTCCTCAAAGAGGATACGTAGGCGCTTCACGGCTCGGTCATAGTTTTGAAAAAAATGAAAAAAATCAATTAAAATATCCCCAAGCAAGAAACTGGGGCAAAAGTTGCGTTTGTTGTAAATAAATCTAATTCCGAAGGTTGTAATTAATAACCCAAAATTAATGCATTTTTGAGCCTTTAATACCCTTTTCTTTCTAGCCCTATCCAAAACCCACATTACGGTCCAAGAAAGACCTTCTGATCAGTCTTCAAAAGACGCCAAGTCAGACAAATGTTGTCTTACCGGCGAACATGACGTTCTGTTCCACAGCAGAAAGGACTCTAATCTCCAAAAGAAAGAGTCATGCCGGCAACACTCCAAATCCCCCCAGCTGGAGAGAGATATAAAACGAGAGAGTCTTATTGGTGAAAACCTTCACAGGCACCATAAGGCGATGAAAGCTGAGAGAAGAACCCAAAAATGAGAGAGACTTGATAGTGAAAACCCTTCGGGCACTACAAGTCGAATAAGATTGAGAATCAGAGGGGGAATCGCCAATTGAAGATCTTAAAAGATGATTGACGGCAGAGGATAGGCCACATACGCATGTCATGGCCATTAGAGTCGGTATCTGCGTTTGATAGATTTTTATTTATAGTTTCTTTTGTAAAAGAGTCATTCGTTTCCTTTGTCTTTTATTTTGTTTCTTTTATCTTTCTCCTTTCATAAAAATTTCCCCAATAGAGTCTGTCCGGTCAGAACAAGTATGAAATGACTTCAAAATATGCCATCAGCTTTCCAAGATGAGATCTGACTAGTATATCCAAATGGTATAGTCAGCGAGGAACAAGCGCGAGGCCAGTGTCAAAAAAGATATCCCCAGCAAAGGGAACTGACAAAAGGATTGACGAGCGTCAAGAGAGATATCCTTGCCAAACCCAAGGTTATAAACCTCAAAGGCCAAGACCCATGAACAGAGCAAGGAGAGCAGTGAGCATAATTTGGCGAAATCCATACTAGACTAAAAGGTCGGGGAAATACCAGTTTCCGAGCTATGTCACAAAAGAAGAGGGATACCCCCAGCAGGAAGGGATTATCCCCAGCACATAATATCAACCCCAACAAGTTGGGGAACACAGAGCAAGGAGGGAGAAAGGGAAAACCATCCCAGCAGGAGTATCACAACCAACCACCACGTTTTAAACTAACAGTTTTTGTTTGATTTGAAACAGGTAAAGGAAATGGCATTGATGCAGAAACGCATGCCACAAGGGATATTATCAAACTGGGGCAGAAAATTTTCCTTCCATTTAGAAAATTTTCTGGAAGTCAGGTACCCTCAGCTGATAACATTTTACCCCCAACAGGTAAGTAAATAATTCCCCAACAGTATTATCCCTAGCAGTTGCGAGGAGTCCAACACAAGGTTGGAAAGTCGGTATCCTCAGCGGTTCCTTTCGGGGAAAGGCAAAATGACTCTCAAGGGAGGTAGTCTTCGAAGGAAGAAGCTATGAAAAAAAAAAAAGAATAAAAAGAATAATAATAAAAATGGGGAAGGTAGAAAATGAAAATTCATCCCAATCCCCAACAAGTATTCGAGGTAAGACATTTTCAAGTCTTAAGGATATGTTGGGTTCATCCGCCCTCAAATAGGATATATCGGGTTCATCCGCCCTCAAATAGGATCTGTTGGGTTCATCCGCCCTCAAATAGGATATGTTGGGTTCATTCGCCCTCAAATAGGATATGTTGGGTTCATCCGCCCTCAAATAGGATCTGTTGGGTTCATCCGCCCTCAAATAGGATATGTCGGGTTCATCCGCCCTCAAATAGGATATGTCGGGTTAATCCGCCTTCAAATAGGATCTGTCGGGTTCATCCGCCCTCAAATAGGATCTGTTGGGTTCATCCGCCCTCAAATAGGATATGTCAGGTTCATCCGCCCTCAAATAGGATATGTTGGGTTCATCCGCCCTCAAGTAGGATCTGTTGGGTTCATCCGCCCTCAAATAGGATCTGTCGGGTTCATCCGCCTTCAAATAGGATCTGTCGGGTTCATCCGCCCTCAAATAGGATCTGTCGGGTTCATCCGCCCTCAAATAGGATATGTCGGGTTCATCCGCCCTCAAATAGGATATGTCGGGTTCATCCGCCCTCAAATAGGATATGTCGGGTTCATCCGCCCTCAAATAGGATCTGTCGGGTTCATCCGCCCTCAAATAGGATATGTTGGGTTCATCCGCCCTCAAATAGGATATGTTGGGTTCATCCGCCCTCAAATAGGATATGTTGGGTTCATCCGCCCTCAAATAGGATCTGTCGGGTTCATCCGCCCTCAAATAGGATATGTCGGGTTCATCCGTCCTCAAATAGGATATGTCGGGTTCATCCGCCCTCAAATAGGATCTGTCGGGTTCATCCGCCCTCAAATAGGATATGTTGGGTTCATCCGCCCTCAAATAGGATATGTCGGGTTCATCCGCCCTCAAATAGGATATGTTGGGTTCATCCGCCCTCAAATAGGATCTGTCGGGTTCATCCGCCCTCAAATAGGATCTGTCGGGTTCATCCGCCCTCAAATAGGATCTGTTGGGTTCATCCGCCCTCAAATAGGATCTGTTGGGTTCATCCGCCCTCAAATAGGATCTGTCGGGTTCATCCGCCCTCAAATAGGATCTGTTTGGGTTCATCCGCCCTCAAATAGGATCTGTCGGGTTCATCCGCCCTCAAATAGGATATGTTGGGTTCATCCGCCCTCAAATAGGATCTGTCGGGTTCATCCGCCCTCAAATAGGATATGTTGGGTTCATCCGCCCTCAAATAGGATATGTTGGGTTCATCCGCCCTCAAATAGGATATGTTGGTTTCAGTCTTTTATTTCAAGTGTTGAAATTAGGAGCCCGCCCAGATAACAGAGGCATAAATTGAGTCTTTACTTTTCAAGTGTTGAAATTGGGAGCCCGCCCAGATAACAGAGGCATACATTCAGTCTTTTTATTTCAAGTGTTGAAATTGGGAGCCCGCCCAGATAATAGAGGCATACATTCCACGTCTTTACCCATAGGAGATGCATTTCCTCCTAAGTTTTAGTTTTACCCATAGGAGATGCATTTCCTCCTAGGTTTGTTTAGTTTCACCCATAGGAGACGCATTTCCTCCTAGGTTTGTTTCAAGTTTCACCCATAGGAGATGCATTTCCTCCTAAGTTCAGTTTTACCATAGGAGACGCACTTCCTAAGTTCAGTTCTACCAATAGGAGACGCACTTCCTAAAGTTTATTGTACCCAATAGGAGACGCACTTCCTAAGTTCAGTTCTACCAATAGGAGACGCACTTCCTAAAGTTTATTGTACCCAATAGGAGACGCACTTCCTAAGTTTAGTTTACCATAGGAGACGCACTTCCTAAGTTCAGTTCTACCAATAGGAGATGCACTTCCTAAGTTTATTGCACCCAATAGGAGACGCACGTCCTAAGCAAGTTTTTACCAGTAGGAGACGCACTTCCTAAGAATAGTTCACCAATAGGAGACGCACTTCCTAAAGTTTAGTTTCACCCAGTAGGAGACGCACTTCCTAAGAACAGTTATCCCCAATAGGAGACGCACTTCCTAAGTTTATTGTACCCATAGGAGACGCACTTCCTAAGTTTATTGTACCCACAGGAGACGCACTTCCTCAAAGTTAAGTTTACCCATAGGAGATGCATTTCCTCCTAAGTTGTTTTTGAAGAAAAAAAATAAAAAAAAAAAAATGACCTAGTCTGATGAACCTTCTCCTAGGATCAAAATCTTAGTCTGACGAATTTTTCTCCTAAGATAGAGACCTAGTCTGACGAACCTTCTCCTAGGATCAAAATCTTAGTCTGATGAACCTTTCTCCTAAGATAACCAAAAAATGACCTAGTCTGATGAACTTTCTCCTAGGATCAAAATCTTAGTCCGATGAATTTTTCTCCTAAGATAGAGACCTAGTCTAACGAACCTTCTCCTAGGATCAAAATCTTAGTCTGATGAATCTTTCTCCTAAGATAACCAAAAAATGACCTAGTCTGATGAACTTTCTCCTAGGATCAAAATCTTAGTCCGATGAATTTTTCTCCTAAGATAGAGACCTAGTCTGACGAACCTTCTCATAGGATCCAAATCTTAGTCTGATGAATCTTTCTCCTAAGATAACCAAAAAACAAAAAATGACCTAGTCTGATGAACCTTCTCCTAGGATCAAAATCTTAGTCTGATGAATCTTTCTCCTAAGATACCAAAAAAAAATGACCTAGTCTGATGAACCTTCTCCTAGGATCAAAATCTTAGTCCGATGAATTTTTCTCCTGAGATAGAGACCTAGTCTGACGAACCTTCTCCTAGGATCAAAATCTTAGTCTGATGAATCTTTCTCCTAAGATAACCAAAAAAAACAAAATGACCTAGTCTGATGAACCTTCACCTAGGATCAAAATCTTAGTCCGATGAATTTTTCTCCTGAGATAGAGACCTAGTCTGACGAACCTTCTCCTAGGATCAAAATCTTAGTCTGATGAATCTTTCTCCTAAGATAACCAAAAAAAACAAAATGACCTAGTCTGATGAACCTTCTCCTAGGATCAAAATCTTAGTCCGATGAATTTTTCTCCTGAGATAGAGACCTAGTCTGACGAACCTTCTCCTAGGATCAAAATCTTAGTCTGATGAATCTTTCTCCTAAGATAACCAAAAAACAAAAATGACCTAGTCTGACGAACCTTCTCCTAGGATCAAAATCTTAGTCCGATGAATCTTTCTCCTAAGATGCTAAAAAAAAACATTTTGAAAAAAAAGAGTCATTTTCCTAAAGCCAGGCGCCCACCTGTATAACGAGAGGAATACATTTCAGTCCTTACATTTCAAGCATTGAAGTTAGGCGCCCACCTGCATAACAAGGGAATACATCCTAATCTAGTGTTTAGTTCACTCTCAGCACTGCACCAGTAGTATCAGTGGGCTACGATTTTGCTAACGACTCACAAACCTCCCCAGTGCAAACTGGGTTAGGAAATTTTGTTTGTTTTGTTTGTTTTGATTGTCAGGGACCCGACTGTAGAACGAAGTTTGTGGTATGTCAAAGATCGAAGAAGTCAGGAGTCCGCCTGTCAAAGATCAAGCAGTGACCCACTGGAAAGCAGAAGGATTACAACAGAAATCCCCAGCATTCAATCCAAGATAGAAGCTCGCCTCAAGAACGCGAATCAATAGTCTGGGATGATCAACAGAAGCTGGTCACGAAAAAAAAAAAAAAAAAACAAGAAAAAAAAAAGAAGAAAAAAAGAAGAAAGAGAAGAGCCCAAATTACGGAAGTAGAGAACAAAGGTGGTCTGCTCAAGAACTAGCACCTACAACTAGCAAGTATCAAGGTTCAGATCCAAAGTCTGTATGAAGCACCATTCAAGACTCAAGACCAAGTTTCAGAAGACTTAAGAGATAGGAATCCTTGTAACTAGTAGCTGATAGGCTTAGTTAGTCTTTTTCAGTTTTCATTTTTGTTGTAATGACAGGACCGCGGACCGGAACCTCAACGGAACGGCACCTCGATCGGCTCTTCACCTCGGTACACTTCACTATCTCTCTCATCCCGAACTACACGTGGCCTGATTCCTGTATAACCAAGGATATGTAGGCAGCTCAGATACCAGGGCTCGGTCACATTCCCTCCCTTTCCTTAAGTGTAGTCCGTCCAAGTAATGGTCGGGTCAAAAACACGTCTAGTCGTTCTTTGTCGGAAAACTCTTCGTGTTTCCAGTCAAAGAGGGGCAGCTGTAAGCACGTGATTTTTGACCCTCCCCGAGAATTTTCACATTTTTAGTGTGAATATGTGAAATTGGGTCTAGTATAGCTATTTTAACTATTTTTACTTTATTTCGTTGCAAAAAGAAAAATTACAAAAAAAGTATATATATATATAAATTTTAGTTTATGTATCCCTCATAAACTTGAAAAAATCAAAAATTGTACTTTATTTTGGTACTTCATATAAATTCGAAAATTACAAAAAATATAGTTCTATTAATGTTTGCAGTCATTATAATTTTGAAAAATACAAAAAATATTACGTCATATTTTTGTCTTTATTAAAGAACGAAATTACAAAAAAATAGTTTTATTAATATTCTATAGTCATTTTTAACTTTGAAAAATACAAAAATATTACCTCATATTTTATCTTAATATTTAAAAACGAAAATTACAAAAAAATAGTTTTATTAATATTTTTGTAGCTATTTTAAAATCTTGAAAAATATTTAAAAATATATAGTTTTTTGTTAAATACTAGTCTTATTTTTGGTAGTTATTTTGCTTACATAGGACTAGTTAAGCAGCGTGTTCCTATTTCTCGGGTCCGGGCAAAAGAATAATATTCGGGTTCAAACTACCCGGTTTTAGGCCTAATTTTCGGACCTAGCCCATAATAAACCGTGTCCAGGACACGTGGGGAACCCCACCACGCGTGAGGGACATATGCCTCGAACCCCATCACGCGTGGGGCTCATTTTCATGGGCATTGTATTACAAAAATATGGACAAAACACATTTTTAAAGGGGGACTTTTTTGAAAAATGAGAGAGAGGGTACTGTACTCGTCTTCTTCCTAAAGAAAAAAGAGCAAACCCTACGGAATCGATCCCGACTTCCCCCAGCGTCGACCACCTTCCCCCAGCTCCCTCTCCACCTCAACACCACCACCATGCTGCCCGCAACCCCACCGTCCAAACGCCATAACCAACGACCCCAAAACCCTCGCATCCAAAACCACCGGTAACCCCCCCCCCACGTACCAGCTCCGTCGAGCTGCTGCTCGCTGCATCGCCACCCCCCATGACCAGCTTCCTCCATCGACACCATCACCGGACCCCTAGCCATCGTCTTCTTCTTCAACTCACCGAACGACCCATCCAGCCCCGTCGCTGCTTCGCTCGTCGTCCTCCTCGCACCACCATCTCGTCCAACCACCCCCCGTCGCCAACTGCCCAAACGACCTCTCCAACTGCAGCTTCACGTACACAGGCGTCGCGCCGGAAAAATATAGCAACAACCAGCTCCTTGACACTGTCCAAACACCGCCATAACCATCGCCTTCCTCCTCCTTGAATCCGCCATTGTTGCCGTTGCGAGCTCCACAGTCGTCGACCAAACAATCCGTCAGTGAGGTCGAGTTGAGGTCGAGTTCCAGTCCAAAGCCCAAAAGTTGAGTCGAGTTCCAGTCCAAAGTCCAAAAGTTGAGTCGAGGTCCGGTTCGTCGAGTTTGTTCCGGGGTTTTCGTTGTTGTTCCTTGTTCGGTGAAGTCCGATTCGAGTTCCGTAGGAAGCACTGTTTGTCGTTCTAGGATTGTCGAGGTTCGAAGGTTGGTGTTCTTCGTCCCTTGTTTCATTTTGTTCGTTTCGCATGTTATGATTCAAGGCAAATGAGAGTATTTGATATTGATGAATGTCGATAATGAAATCTTGTTGTTTTGTTAAAAAATGTTTATTTTTATGGATAGTTACTGCGTGTTTAAAGTGAATGTGAGAATGTATGAACGGTTTGCGAGTCATCTTGGTTGAATCATTTTTTTTACCATGGATATTATTATTTATTAGAATCGTTGTTTTCATTTAACCTCAGATGACGTCATGGGTAGAAAATCTTAATTATTTTTAGGCTTGCCTTTAATAAAAATGAGACGAGCCTCGAAAAAAAACGCACAAGCTGCGGGGCCCTCTAAATGTATATATTAAATACTTAGATTCCGGGACGGGTCGATAGCAAATTTCACGGCCTTACCCAAAATAATAATGCTCTAGTTGCTCTAGGCGCGCCTTTAAATAATTTAATTTTCCTAAACTCGGGTGCACATTTATGTGACCCAAATCTAAATCTCAACGGACTCGAAATGCGTCTCTAATCACGGGTATATTGATTATGGCGTGGCCCGAGATGCATTTCCATGACGTTGCAAATCTTTTAAAAAATAAGAATGAGATGAGCCTCGCCGAATAAAAATACAAATTGTGGGGCCCTCAGTAAATACTTGTTTTAAATTACTTAGAATTCAGGAGGGCCGTTTAGCGAATTTCACGGCCTTCCCAAAATAATAACACGATAGTCTCTTTAGGCGCGTGTTTAATAATCTATTTTCTTAAACTCGGGTGTGCATTTCATGTGACCCAAATCCAAATCTCAAAACGTCAAATAAAATATGTTTCGGATTGTGGGTGCATTTCATGTGACACAGTCCAAAGATATATTTTAAGCGATGTTCACATTCTTGTAAAAACAATAATAATAAAGCGGTTAAAAGATAAATTTGCACATAAGTTCATATTGTATTAAAAATCAGATAAATAAGCCAAATATAACAGTTGAGCGACCGTGCTAGAACCACGGAACTCGGGAATGCCTAACACCTTCTCCCGGGTTAACAGAATTCCTTATCTAGATTTCTGGTACGCAGACTGTAATATAGAGTCATTATTTTCCTCGATTCGGGATTAAAATTGGTGACTTGGGACACCCTAAATCTCCCAAGTGGCGACTCTGAAATAATTAAACCAATCCCGTTTCGATTGTCCTTTAATTGGAAAAAACTCCCCTGCGCCCCCTCGTGCGGAAAAAGGAGGTGTGACACTTATGTTGGATGATTGTTATTATATTCCTAAATTTGTTTCGAACACAATTTCAGCTTCTATGTTAGACAAACGTGGTTTTTGCATAAATATAGGCAATGGTATTTGCTCTATTTATTATAGTGATAATTTATATGTGAATGGCTACCTCCAACATGACGTTTATGTCTTACCAAATGTGAATACTAATTCGATTATGCATGTTTCAAGTCTTAAGAGGAAAAGAGATGATCATGTAAATCAAACATACCTTTGGCATTGTAGGCTTGGTCATATTGGAGAGAAAAGAATTAACAAGTTGTACAAGGAAGGGTACCTTGACAAGTATGATTTTGAATCATATCCAACTTGTGAATCTTGTCTCAAAGGAAAAATGACCAAATCTCCATTTACTGGAAGTGGAGAAAGAGCTTCTGAATTATTGGGACTAATTCATACAGATGTTTGTGGGCCCATGAAAATTCAAGCTAGAGGTGGATATTCTTACTTCATCACCTTCACTGATGATATGTCAAGATATGGATTTGTGTATCTTATGAAACGCAAGTCTGAATCTTTTGAAATGTTCAAAAGGTTCCGTAGTGAAGTTGAGAAGCAGACTGGTAAAAGTATCAAAGTACTAAGGTCTGATAGAGGTGGAGAATATCTTAGTGAAAATTTTACCAGATATCTCAAAGAGAATGAGATTCTCTCACAGTGGATACCTCCAGGAACACCACAACACAATGGTGTATCTGAAAGGAGAAATCGAACCTTATTAGATATGGTGAGATCTATGATGGGGTTCACTGATATTCCAATAAATTTATGGGGATATGCTTTGGAAGAAGCAACATACTTACTTAATAAAGTTCCCACTAAGTCAGTCTCTACAACACCATATGAGATATGGAAAGGATATAAGCCTAACCTTAAACATATTAAAGTTTGGGGTTGTCCAGCTTATGTTAAGAGACTACAGTCTGATAAACTTGACTCAAGATCAGATAAGTGTAGGTTCATTGGGTATCCCAAGGAAACAATGGGATATTATTTCTATCACCCTTCTGACCATAAAGTGTTTGTGGCCAGAGGAGCAACCTTTTTGGAAAGAGAATTTCTTTTAGAAGGAAATTATAATGGAGAAATAGAACTTGATGAAGTTCAAGAAACTAATGAATCAACACAATATAAAGATCATGAGACCCAAGTTGAAGAACCTTTATTGGATGTTTTAAAGTTGCCAAGGAAGTTGCCATCTTCAACGGTTGAAGTTCAAGAACTAACTGAAGTTCAAGAACATGTTAATGAACCAGTTCTAAACCAAATTGAACAACAACTAAATCCAGCACAAGGTGAAGAGGTTGTACAAGTACCTCTTAGAAGGTCTACACGAGAACGTCATGTACCAACTAGATTAAATTTATTGGTACAAGATGATGTATCAAATGAGGTTGATCATAATGATGATGACCCTAAGACCTATGAAGAGGCTATACAAAGTTCTGATTATGAGAAGTGGCAAAAGGCCATGGAATCCGAAATGGAATCTATGAAGGAAAATAAAGTATGGACTTTAGTTGAACCTTCAAAGGATAAAAAACCTATAGGTTGTAAATGGGTTTTTAAGAAAAAGATTGGAGCAGACGGAAAGGTGGAGACCTATAAAGCCCGTCTTGTTGACAAGGGATATCATCAGAAAGAAGGAGTCGACTATGACGAGACTTTCTCTCCTGTGGCAATGCTCAAATCAATTCGGATTTTGCTTGCTATAGAAGCATACTATGATTATGAAATATGGCAAATGGATGTGAAAATAACTTTCCTTAATGGTGAGCTAGAAGAGGATGTGTACATACACAACCTGAAGGTTTCACATCTCCGTCTGATCATAATAAAATTTATAAGCTACAAAGATCCATTTATGGATTAAAGCAAGCTTCTCGAAGTTGGAATATTCGATTTAACAAGACAATTGAAAAGTTCAATTTTGTTAGATGCGAAGAAGAACCTTGTGTGTACAAAAAGGTTAGTGGGAGCACAATTATATTCTTAGTGTTGTATGTTGATGATATATTGCTCATAGGGAATGATATACCGGCATTGCAAAGTACCAAGATTTGGCTATCTGAACAGTTCTCCATGAAAGACTTGGGAGAAGCAGCTTATATATTAGGAATAAAGATCTATATAGATAGATCTAGGAAGCTGCTTGGACTTTCCTAGTCTTTGTACATTGATACCATCTTAAAGAGGTATAATATGGATAATTCCAAAAGATGCTATCTACCGATAGGCACTGGAATTACTCTCAGTAGGGAGGATTGTCCTAAAATACCTGAAGAGAGAGAACGCATGAGTAGGATCTCATACGCTAGTGCAGTGGGAGCTAGTATGTATACCATGACATGTACACGTCCTGATGTGGCTTATGCACTTGGAGTGACTAGCCGCTATCAGGAAAATCCTGGTGAGGAACATTGGAAGGTGGTGAAGACCATTCTTAAGTACTTAAGAAGGACTAAAGACCAATTCCTCATCTATGGAGATTCTGAGTTGAAACTTGAAGGTTATACTGATGCAAGTTTCTCTTCAGATAGAGATGATAGCAAATCTATTTCTGGTTATGTATTCACCTTAAATGGTGGTGCAGTGAGTTGGAAAAGTTCCAAACAAGCTACAGTAGCTGATTCAGTGACTGAAGCAGAATATATAGCAGCTAGTAAAGCTGCTAAGGAAGCTGTATGGATGAAAAAGTTCTTAACTGAACTTGGTGTGGTTCCTTCAATAGAAGGTGCGGTTCCACTGTTGTGTGACAATACTGGAGCCATTGCTCAAGCAAAAGAACCAAGATCACACCAAAAGTCCAAACACGTTCTGCGAAGGTATCACTTGATAAGAGAGATCATTGAACGTGGAGACTTCGAGATTCAAAAGGTTGATGGAAAAGAAAATGCTGCAGACCCATTCACTAAAGCTCTTGGCGCAAAGGAGTTTGACAAGCCCAAGTGGAAATTGGGAATGAAGTACAAGAGCGATTGGCTCTAGTACAAGTGGGAGATTGTTAGGGATATAGTAGATATGCCCTAGATCCAATATCATATTTGATGATTTGAACATATTTTTGTGAACATTATTTGATATAAAAATATATGGCATTCTTTTATCATAGTTATTGTTAATTGTTTGATTAATTTGATAAGGTCCTTGATTAAATTTTGGGATTTGTCATCGTGATAGAGATCATGATAATGAGAGCAAAGTCTCTTATAATTTAATCTAAATTTGTTCTTGATCGTAGGATTATTAATTTGGACATTAGTAATCCGGTTAGATCAATATTTATGTAATCGTCTTTACGGGATAAAGATTAGTTGATCTCATTAACTAAATTACATAGATAGATGATGCATATAGAGATATGATCATTGAACCAACTCATTGGATAATTCCTAATGGTTAGAATTACCATAAACTGTCAATAGGATATTCTCTTGAAGGATGTGATGTAAAAGTTTCCTTTGACCTAAGATCGTCATAGTAATTGATAAGCTATTTATTGTGCTTTGATACCAGACACTTATGGCCCTAAGGCGATAGTTGAAAGGATATTGGGTATGATTAAATGCTTATAGAATTAGTGATTGATTAAGATGGAATCTGTCAACTCTTGGTAATGAGTTTAAGCTCCATGTTGTCATAAATTATAAACGACCAAATTAAGACCTTGGCCAGGGCAATTGAATGAAAAGAAGAAAAGAGTTTCTTAGGTCATTCAATGGTCGATTATATTTGGCATGAACACATAGTTGGTCGCCTATTAGGATTTGACAGTTGAACCATATCCTAGGGTGATCCAGAGCTATAAGGACAGAAAGAATTACTACATTATTCTTCTACTGGTTCTTGAGAGTAAATTTTATACTTCATGCTATCCGGTCGTTAAGGAGTGTTGCTAGACGTCACCCTTGATTAGTATATTGATGTGGTCAATTTACTACCGATTTAGTATTGAACCTATGGGGTCGCACACTAACGAGTGTTCCGATCTTTGCTAAAGGACTAATTACTTTATTATTTGTTAATTAAATTAAAGAATTTAATTAGTCAAATAAATTTAGTTAGTTAGTCCAAATGAAATATTAATTATATTTTTTGCTAGCACAGAAGATATAATTAATATTGTGAACAAGTTGAAGTTTTCTATTTGGAATAGAAAATTAAATTATCTCTTGGTCAAAATATATATGTGATATATATAGTTTCTATTTATTTAATTTATATGGGATGTATATAATATATTAATGATGAAGATTTACTTGGAAAAACCAATTTAGGATTGGATTGCCAAAGAACGTTGTGAGCTCATTTCAATCCCATTAAGAATGGGATTGATATTCCTTTTTAATATAATGCATTAAATGATACTTCAATTCCAATTGGAATTGGATTTGAAATAGGCAGTCATGATGCCAATTAGATGGAATTACGAATTTCCATATAAAATATTCCATGAAGTTTATTTTTGGAATAAACTTTTACCCTAGATAAATCATTACCTCAACCAAATAGGAAAAAGGTTTGTAGGTGATGTTATATAAAGGGTGATGGGGAAAATTTGTTGGATCACTGATTCTTGAGAAGAAAACCCACTTTGTGAAAGTGAGAGTGCAATACAAAGCCAAGAGAGAAAATACAATAGCAAGAAAGGTATTGAATGTTCTTCTAACATTGAGTTGAGATTTTTGTGAAAAATTTCAACACAATATTTTGTTCAATTTGTTCGCGGGTTTCATTGATCAAAGAGTTGATAGCAAGGATCAGTCTCGGTGTGGATACGCATAGAGTCTTCGCACTATCGAAGAAATTTTGAAACGAGACTCTTTTCACCAGGTACGTCTTAGATCTGATCTATTGACTTGTAAATAAATTTTAAACATAAAAAGATCTGCCTAGGATTGTTATTGTCTTCCGCTGCGTGTTACGAACACCTATAAGCGATCCTTCAATTGGTATCTCCAAATTCTTAAGTTTAAAAAAAAGAAGCATTTTAGCTTCTTCTGCTACCTCCGATCAAACTTTAAGTGTTTAATTTGACTTTCATGCACAATTAGACTGTCTTTTGCAATATCATGACTACTAATTAATTAGGATAGAAGAACCAACAACTAAATATGAATTTTCCAAAGGACTAAATATAATAAGATTAATTTATAGTCTTACATTTTAGTTCACTAAAACAATTAATATGGGTATTACTATGTTTTACTCCCTCCGGTCCACAATAAGTGATCAATTTGCTTTTTTATTTTGGTCCAAAATAAGTGTCCATTTATATAATCAAGAAAAAATTAAATTTATTTTTTTAAAATTACCCTTATTTACGTATCCCTAAAAAGTCATTTACTCCTCACATTTGAGAAGAGAAGTAAGTGCTACTATAACTATGCTGTAACATTTAATTAAAGGTAGTTTAGTCACACTAACTATTTTTGTCTAGAATTTAGTATTTTCTTAATGGATGTGTATAAAGTAAATTGGTCACTTATTGTGGACAACAGGGAGTATATATGCATGCAGTAGACGTGGATATTCAGTCCCCATTAATTCCAACTCACGTTGGGCTTAGACGATATTGGTGGACCATTTTTCGTTATCTTAATTGAAGAAGCGAAGCGAGCGATTAACCTATAAATGGAAGTTGTCATGCCCCTAATTAATTTATTTCATTTTGTTAAATATTTTCAAAGCCTTAAAGCATATTAGTACTAATTAACACATGCAGGGGAAATTCACGGGTTACAAAGTGCAGGCATATTTATAAGATATTGTTAAGAGAACGAAATAAAACAATTAAAATTCCTGGATATAATTGGAACTCAGCGAGGAACATGGCAACTTGTTTTCCTACTTCACATGCTTCCTAGATCTACCCAAATATATGCTAATTCTTTGCCAGCCTAAATTCCTGACTTACACATGGATTAAATTGTTCTCTTATCATTCTTTTAATCTCCCTCCTTATACATGCAGCCTATAAAAACCCAACCATATTATACATTCTTCATCATCAGAGAGTTCAATACATTAATTTCTCTAAATTAATCTCTCTTTTGTTAGCAAATCTTGCAAGATGGCTAAGTCACTTGCTCTCTTTCTTGTATTCAATATCCTTTTCTTCACTGCGGTCAGTGCATGCTACACTTGCCCTAGCCCTAAAGCAAAACCAACACCAACCCCTTCTCCTTCTGAAGGAAAATGCCCAACTGATGCCTTAAAACTAGGTGTTTGTGCCAATGTGCTTAATGGTTTACTAAATGTTACACTTGGAACTCCACCTGTAAAACCATGCTGTAGTCTTCTTGGAAATCTTGTGGATTTGGAAGCTGCTGTCTGCCTTTGCACTGCACTTAAGGCTAACATTTTGGGAATTAACCTTAATATCCCTATTTCCCTTAGCTTACTTCTTAATGTTTGCAGTAAGGACATTCCAAAGGGCTTCACTTGTCCCTAAATGGTCTTTTCAACTTTTTCTTTAAATTGTTTTCTGAGTATGCTTCTGGATTTTCATTTGTTTAGCAGTTTAAAATATTCAATTTGTTTCCCATTGAGTTAGGTTTATGTTTTGTTTTGGATTATTCATTGTTGGAAAGCACCGCTTGCCTATTTGTTTCATTGTTTGTATGTCCTGTTGAATAAAATATTTCTATATTTAATTCTTTGTATGAAGTTTGGTGGTTCTCATTCGGGTTATATGTATTTATTTTCTTACTAATTATGATGTATTTTTATTTTTTAGCCACACAGTACGGGTAGGGTTTCTGGCTGACCCCTATATTTTATTAATGATAATGATGCACTGTGATAAATTAAAAAAAAAACGATTAAAAAACAAAAGAAGTAGATCCCTCCCCAACTCTTCAAAAGTAAATTTCTAAAATAAGATCATTTGTTCATAAATTTTCAGCTTCAGAATCCATCATATCCCACCTCTCCTTAAAAGTCGTTTTTTTAATTTACAATTTTTGCAAATCAATAGAGTTTAACTTTCTCTACTCGGATACTATAGTGAGTAATTTTTCTACACTATGAGATTAAAATAAACTACAACAACAAGTAACTTTTTTATAATAAGCCTAATCTGATAATATAGAAAAGAAGCAAAAATTATAACAAGTTAAAATGTATTGCTCATATAAAAACTATTACGTAATTGCATCAATAGTATTTGCGACGACCAACACCGTCGCTCGTCTCATTAAATTTCCAGCGCTTCACCCATTGTGTTGTGATGTAGAGTATAAGATCGAAATCTTTTTAATGAAACAAGCTTTGCTGATTGCTGCTAATAGTGTGAATATTTTCAAAAAAAATCCACCTTTATGATGAGGAGCCTGCCGATGGATTAACATCCAAAACGTAAAAACTTAATTATAGACATATAGAAGGGAACGTGAAATATTTTCTCATCATTGTAAATCAGTAAACGGATAATAGAATTCGTATCTTATCGACCGATGTCCTCTAATTCTAATAGCTTTCTTTTCTTTTCTTTTTTGGTAAAAGGGGAATATTACAGAAAGAATTACAAGAAAATACACGTGACTTCACACCATAACAAAAAATGGTCCATGTTTTTGAGTTTTACTTGACCTAGTCCATATTGTACATATTTTGAAAGCACTAACAAATTCAAAATCTGTGTTCTTACAACTATTGTTTCTAAAATTATGGAGTTAAATCTGTGTTCTCACAACCATTGCTTTCACTCTCTCTTCTTCTCATAACCATTGCGTTCACTCTCTCTTCTTCTCACATCTTCTACATATGCTTCAAGGAGCCATGTATTTTCTGCTTCTCCCACTGAGTCACCTGGTTGCAATGTAGGAAAATTGAAGAGTAGAAGTCCACCATTAAAGGCCATTCAAAGCTTTGCTTTCGAAAATAAGATTTTTTTAGTTTGTTAGTTGCTTGGATTGGGTGTTGTTCCAATTGATTGAAAACATCAAAAGGAGTTTAAAATTTAAATTTGAAGTGATTTTGAGTAGATTTGAGCAAAATTTGAGTTAAATTTCAGAGAAGACGCAAGGAAGAAGACGAAGTTAGTTTTTTGTATAATTATGTATATGAGTGTATAATAGTGTATATGAGTGTATAAACACATCTTATACACTTTTATACACCTTTATACAAACGTATGTAGACGAATTTCTTTCACGATTTTCAGTTGCAATTCTTGTTCAAAACCAGCCCAAATCTCCATTAAATGACTTCAAATTTTAGGTACAACCTCCTTATACTATTTCTAACAAGTCTAAATAACATCAACTCCAAATTTTTCATAAAATCAAATTTGGAATTTAAACCCACTATTGAAGCTTGATAAAAATCTAATTTTCACCACTCAAATGGATTTGGTTTGTTGAACTAATATTTGAGTCGCAGTTACTGATTAGAAAATTAACTTAAAAGCTTGAACAATCTTTTTTAAAAAGTAAATAGTAATTTCGAGAACCTATTGGAGTTGAATGTTGAATCTTAGCCTATTATTTTTGGGCTAGTTGGTTGTAACTTGAAATATGTGCTATAAAATTAAAAAGTAGGGAGCCCAATTGTTCTTATGTAAAATTTTCCCATACTTATACTAATAATATGCATCATCACATGAAATAGAGCTAGCAGAGATACTAGCATTGTTCTGGTAGTTGCTAATAGAGCTGTTTATTGGCGGATTAAGTGGATATTTATGCTTAATGGTTCAACTTATCGGTTATCGGCTATTAAATATACTAATACGTTAGCCAACCGATAAGATATCGGGCGATTTGGTATCGGATTAACAATTATCAACGACTTATCAATTAAAAAAATACATTTCTCTAAATAAAGACCAAAATTTGGCAATTATAATACTTCTAGGCACGTTATTTTTGACCAGCGCAACTTTTAAAAGTAGTATTTTAAAAATATTTACGTATATTCATTTTAATAGGATTTCAGTCAACTTTTAATTTTAATTTCAAAAATATAAGTTTAAAAACACAAAAATAGTTTTATAATATTTCTTCTCTTATTAATTAGTAGTTTTTGGTAGTATTTTGTTTTAATCAATGAGAAATAATTGAATTTGGGCCAATTGGGAGCTCATTTTCGGATTTTAGTGGCCCAGCAAGATAAATGCCCATTTTTCCCAACCCCTTTTAGCCCAAACCCTTTTCTCACCCATCAAACTTCTCCTTTAATTATAGCCATTGATCTACTTTCATCCAAGGGCCCATATCCTATCTACCCACAATATAAAAACACAACATGACAATAAACAAAAAGAGGACCTAATCTCTAAGAGAGACCAGCCGCCAGTCCCTCATTTTCCGACGATCCCCTCCATCATCTGCACAAACAACTTACACTCCATTTTCTTTGACTTTTATAAACACACAAACTGAAAAGAATGGATACGTCCACTCAAAGAAAGAGCTTCTAAAGTGTATTGAACTTTCCTATTTGTTGAGCAAAAACTTTTCAAGAAAGAAGCACATAAACTCTTGAAGTTTCTCTTCTAGTTGGGGATCTTTCAAACACATCATCGATTTCTGGTGCTTATGAGTTCTGGGTTTGATTGTTGCTGAAATTTTACTGTTGTTGCTGGTTTATTAATTGAAATTGTTTGCTGTTTGATTGCTCGGCTGCCTTCTTTCTACTTCTGCGAACTAGAAGAGGTCTTTGTTCAGTTGCACGTCGAGGTTATCCGTTCGAGGTTCACGGTTCCAATCTCGTAAGCTTGGTATTGATGTGTTCTAAACAAGCGTGGCTAGTAGCTATTGTTCAGTCATATTAGTTACTCGGTTTAAATCTACTAGTAATTGGTCATAAAGGTAATTTGGTAAGTGTGTTATTTTGTTACGTAGTTGGAATGTGTAATGATCGTTTCATTTTATTATTTTATATCATTGTTTTTCAGATGATTACTAATTTATAGATTATGGTCTAACTTGTTTAATAATTAATACTGCATAATTGTCAAATGCTTCCCAACAACTTAAATATATCAGTGATCATGCTAATTCTCTTTAATTAAATTTTACACTTCATCCACAATTGACTTCCATAACTCATGACCTCACAATAATCTCAAAGTAATTTTAGGAAGAAACAATTAAGTCATGAACATCGTAGCTTGCTTTATACACGATTAATAAATCATCGTGACTATGGGTACGGTTCCCGTGACATAGTCATGATACGTAACCCCAACTTCAAGTGCACATTCGCTTGACTTGAATCGACTTCAAAATAATTATAAAAATAAACATATTGTAAATTGCGGGTGCGTTTCACGTGGCGCGATTCACGACTTCAAAATCATTCGAACCACCGAAAGGTGTAGAGTGGGTAAAATCGTGCAACGGTTATATTATACTCCCCAAACATGTCAATCATGCTTTAGACTCAAGTATCCGTCAATTGACCACCTAGGCGAAAGTCACTACCCTAGTGCCTTTTAAACTATTTGAACAACCCGTTTTAGTTTAACTCTTAGTTTAATCTAGTCTTATTTACCATTGTAGTTTGATAAAAGTAGAAGTAAAACAAAAACCTCAAAAATGTATAGAGGTGTAATTTGGAACACATACGCAACTCTAAACTAGATAGATACCCGACTCCAAATTCTAGCTCTCTCTGAAAATCGATCACGACCCTAAATCGGGTAAAAGCTCTTCGACCCTCTCTCGCTACTCAATAGTAGTGCATGGTAGGCTTCTATCAACTTTTTGGCGCCGTTGCCGGGAAGCTAACGATTTTGGCTATCTATTTAGTTAGTTTTGTGTATTGTTCTTCTTTCCTTCTTTGTTGCTAACTTATTTGTGTCATAACTCAGGTACCGAATAGCAGCGAACAACGCTAATGACCCTCTTGGAAATGTGATTGCAGGGGAGGAGGTAGATGATGTCGGAGATTATGAGGTGCCTCTTGTACCTCAAGGACAATGTAGAGGCCGCCAGGCCAATGTGAATGATAATAATAATATTCCAGACCCTCCTCCGCCACTTTCAAAAGTGGCTCCTAGAGTGCTTCTGAACCAAGGCTATGCAAGTGTTGTTGTCCCACCCTGAATCCGAGCGGGCAATTTTCAAATAACCAATGTGATATTGACTTTACTAGAGCAACGTGGGTACTTCACGGGCGCTGCAAATCAAAATGCTTACAAACATCTCAAGGGGTTCGTGGATACATATTGGGGGAGCAAGCAAACTAATGTGTCCGAGGATGCTCTTCGATTAAGACTCTTCCCATTCTCACTCAGGGGGAAGGCATTGGATTGGCTCGAGCGATTTCCCAATCATTCCATCACTACTTGGGATGAGTTGGTGGATAAGTTCATTGCTAAATTTTCTCACCGGGGCATATGGCGGCATTGCGAGATGAGATATTGTCCTTCAAGCAAGAGCTCACGGAACCTTTGCATGAGATTTGGGAGCGTTATAGAACAATGGTGAAAGAATGCCCCAACAATGATATGATCGAGGCTATGATCCAACAAACTTTCTACCGGGGCATTAACACCACAAACCAATGCATAGTGAACCAACTTGCCGGGGGCAACTTTATGAAGCTGTCATATGACGAGGCATGTGATATAATCGACGAGATGGCTGGCACTTCTTCTGCATGGCAAAGTAGAGCCAATGTGCCTCAAGGTGACCCCACGGTCACTAATTTACACAAGGAATTACATGATCATGGGCAAGATATAGCTGAGCTGAAAACTACTATAAACCAATTGGCAAAGGCACAGTTGCAACAAGTCCAAAACCCTCACCAAGTGAATGCCATGGAGGGTGTCAATATGCTTGTCAACAAAAGAAGGCAACAAAACCAAGGGAATTCTGAGCAATTTGATGATGACTGTGATGGATTTCAAAATGATGGTTATGATGAATAAAGTAAAGAGGTTCAATATGTGAATAATTATCAAGGCCAACGGGGCAACTCTTCCAACCAACAATAATGGAGTCCTTAAGGCAGTTGGGGCAATCAACAACAAAACAATGGTAATTGGGGGAACAACAACCAAAACAACAACTAGGGCAATCAGAACAACAATCAGAGCAACCAAGAGAATTGGAATGGTAATAACAACAATTGGAGTGGCAATAACAATCAAGGTGGATGGAACAATGGAAACCAAGGAAACCAGGGGCAAGTCTTTCAAAGGCTCCAATGTACCAACAACCGAACAATCTACCCTCATTTCCATCCCAAGGTACTAGTTCTTCTAGCAATGATATGGATATAATTGAAATGATGTTCGAACAGATGATGAAGAAGAATGCGAACCGGATGCGCAGTTGGCTTCCCACAATACCTCTATCAGAAACTTGGAGTTGCAGTTAGGCCAAATCTCATAGTCTTTAAATACTCGCCTAAGGGTGCTCTACCAAGTGACACGGTAGTAAACCCGAAGGGTGGGAACAACCATGTAATGGCGGTTATAACAAGAAGTGGGAGAGGCGGTGATGTGAATGCCTCCAAACAAAAGCAAATCTTGGATGATGATGTTGAGTTGCAAGAAGATGAAGTCTCTTTGGTAGTTGAAGATGCGGTTGATGAAAATGTGAACAAAGAAGTGAGGATTGATATTCAAGATGTCGAGGTGGAAACTCAAAATAATGTGAACCACTCTAGGGAACACATAATAGACATGCCGGAGCCTGTTGTGCCAAAAGCCAAGGCTCCTTTGCCAAGGCCACCTCCACATTATCCTCAAAGGCTCGCGAAGCAACAAAGTGAGAATCAGCTTAAAAAGTTCATTGACATGATGAAGAGCTTGTCCATTAATGTGCCTTTGGTGGAGGCTCTTGAACAAATATCGGGCTATGCAAAATTCATGAAAGACTTGGTCACAAAGAAGTGTTCTATGGATTGTGAAACTATAAAGATGACTCATCAAGTTAGTGCTATAGTGCATTTAATGGCCTCGAAGCTTGAAGATCCCGGTGCTTTCACCATTCCTTGCACCATTGGGAGTGCGGATTTTGCTAAAGCTCTATGTGATTTGGGGGCTAATATCAATTTGATGCCCTATTCCGTTTTCAAGACTTTGGGAATCGGGCAGCCGAGGCCGACTTCTATGAG